>NC_056728.1:1263465560-1263560560 GCF_019279795.1 Protopterus annectens
GCAAACAGCTCATAATAATGAGTACATCTAATCTCTAAACCTATGTATTTTAGGTGCACAGGAATTTGTTTAAATATGTAAACATTAAAAATAGGTATTTCTGGAGAGGAAGGCAAGACCCTTTACCCTCGTCATACGAGGGGTTTAGCTTCTATACCACTGCTCATCATGATCTCCTTTCATGAAAAATACAAAACCATAACTGTATGGATTATCGACTATGACTTTAGTAGGCATGACTATATTCACACAAGGTACACATTATTTATCATTCAAATTATCTTTAAATAGTATTGTCAGTTCTTACCCATTCTTAATCAGTTCATTTTGTATCTTGATTATTCAGCAAAATCTATAACCAAATATAATACCTTCTTACATGCTCCAATAAATGCAAAATAAAAGGTTCTCAGTTCAAGTTAGCCAATGACATGAAACCTGCTAGACTCATATTCTGAAACTCATTTCCTGTCTAAATTGATTTCAGTCAGTTACTCATCACCTTACAATCTGGATATGCCCAATGTAGACTAAATCTGTCACTGCTCTACAATTTAACTCTACAGCTTACTTAGAAGGTGAGCACAGCTTCTCCAAATCCTGATTACCATGTCTGCCTGGAGCATCATACTCTTACTGGTTTTGAGCATAGATTTCTCCTTCCACACCATAACTTCTAGTGGGTGCATATTCTCACCCCTATTGGTGGTGGAGGCACAACCACATACTTTTTTCAGCTCACATATTAAATCAGCCATGACCACTATCCTCAGGGGAAAGCCCTAGGTAATGCCTTATCCTGTACCATCAAGGAAGCACTAGCTATCCTGGGGAAACTCTTGTTGGACATATCCAACAGGGAGAATAAGCTATCCCATAAGCCTCACTGACATTTTCATCCTGCTCCAGGACATGAAATGGAGACAGCCCTCCTTTGTGAACCCACCTAGTGAAAGCTTCCACTAGCAGGCCACAGTCAAAACTTTACATAAACTGTGACCTGTTCCCTCTTTTATCAAAGCAGGACAGCTATACTTGGTTAAATCTAATGCTAGCCCAGTCCTGAATGAAAGAGTTTAGAAAGGGCTGGCATTAATACCTGTCTTTTGCAAGATTGCCTTTAAAGCTATCCTCATAATGCTCTGAACATAATGTCCAATTACTGCACTGCTCCCCTTAACCAACACAGCATGTACACCCACTTCAGTGGGCAAATTCACTCTATATTTGCTTCTTCTAAAATGACTTACTGCTCATTTCCAAATTGATCTTTTTTAGAAGCACTTAATCAGAGTCACCCACACCTCTGTAAGAACTATATTGCCCAGTAAGAGGATGAGTAATGTCTAATTCTCCCAAGCAAATCATGATATTATATGTCGCATAATATAACAGAAGGGACAGAACTGCTAATGTAACACACACAGTGCAATCCTAATTTTGTACAAACCTTGTGACAACTACAATAGCAGGCCCTTATGCAATAGCTACCTCTTATCTGCCTGATACACCTGCAGATGGACTTATCCTTCAACTGTTGCCAAAATGGAAAATGTTTTGTAAAGTCCACTATTCCCTTAGCCTGAAAAGCAAATTTACAGCAGCTAAATGAAATAGGACTGTTCTGACTACCACACATTTCTAGTCCAAAAATGTTAAAGTCTTTCTTGAACCTTCTAATTTATACTCTGTCAAGGCCACCCTTAACTCCTGACAACTCCTGGAATGCTACACCACCCAGTCCTGCTTCTTCTTGTTCCCCAGTGAGCAAAATATTGTTCAATAATTTAACACTCATCTACCTGAACCATTAGATTCCCAAATGCAGTACAAAGCCATGCTGAACTTCTTAAGTGCCACTCTGTTGCATTGACTGCAGCATATACTATAATTTTGGGGGTTATCCAATGCCCTTCGGGCTTTGTGGTTCCTGTTACCCCTCCAGATCAAGTGAGGTAAGATCTCATGCCAGATGTTTAGAGTGTCTGTAGACTTAGTCTTTAACTACAAAAATATCTTTAGTATTGTAATGAAATGATAACTTTCCCAAAATGTAGTTAAAAAACTTCTAGCTGGCCCAGCCTCTAGGCCATGTGACTGATGATAGTGAGAAGTTGCATCCATCTCATTCAACAGATGGCTCTCCAGTGAATTGTCATTCTGCTAATGTCCAACCTCAGTTGTCATACTCTTTATCAAACCTAAGCTCTTTTCTCTGCCCATTATAAATGTGAGTGATCATACAGTTTTGAAATCTCCATGACAAAGATTCAATTAGTCCACTCATATTTGCACCATGTTTTCACTCCCATTAACTCCAGCACTGCTCAAACTGCACTGCATCCTTACTATTCTGCTCACCTTTTTATCAAATATAATGTGAAAATGTCCTGCATGCTCATCTACATACATTCTTGAATAGTTTTCGTGTACAAATCTGAGGTGCAACCAATCCAGAACAGATGGCTTGAAAGGTGGATTATTTAATGTCTGACATCAAAGCTGCCTTTAAATACTGCAGCCGTACCACTCCCCGCTTCCTGTCACAAGCACTAGTCCACTGTATTTCAGCTGACACTTGAGCATTCTTAGTGTGATGGCCCACCTTACTTGGCAAGTTAAAGCAACATTACATTCCTAAGTATGACCTGCCACCATTTTGTCAGCTGTTCTGTCTTGCATGCCCAAGCCAGCTTACTAGTTGGTGACATGTACAAGAAACCTCCCATCAATATAATGGTTTGATAGACCTGTCACCTAGACTAACTGTCAGTTCACTTTATCCTGCTACTTGAAGAATAAGTCTATTAGAATCATCCCCCATGACAGCATGTGCTGCCCTGCAGGCAGTGTTCCTTTAAAGATCCAAAATGCCTTACAATCCCCACCATTGTGTGAAATTCACTTACTCTTGGTCCATGATTCCATTATCAACCTTCCTGTATGTACTCTTTCAGCATACATGTCTCCTTTGGAATCATTGCTTGTAGCCAATCCACCTATAGGCATCAATGGATAAAAACTGCAGCTTCCAGAAAATAACAAATCCATTCTGTAATGGTAGTTGGTTCACCAACGTTATTTAATATAACTGATCTGGAGACTATCCTTCTGAGAGCAGGCACTATAGTTTAATTATTAGAACAAAATATTATCATATTGTCAGCTAGTTCTGAAACTCATACCTTTGTTGTCACTCAAACTTGATATAGGCTCTAAGAGAATGATGTCCCACTGAATTTCTACCTGCCTTGAATTTTGGGGGTCATGGTCAATCAAATCATCTTCTATTTTCTCATACCTATAGCTGTGTTTGTATAGATATCTGTATCATTATTACTCAATCTATTTCTGCTGATAGATAGACAATCCATTAAATCTCTCTAAGAATCCCTTCCAAATGGCCAAGCTATCCATCAGCTGCTTCAGAATCTTTACTGTTCAGTGTCTCTGCTACTGGACCTTTATAAAATTAGCCAAGGACCTTAAAAACTGTGAATTGTGGATTCTGCCATACAGGCACAGTTCTGAAGGTCCATTAATGACATAACTTTGTTGTATTTCTAGTATAACAATGCTGTCATTCATTGTCCTTAGTTTACTAGCAGGTAAACTAAAGGACTGAGATGCTATGTCATTCTCTTGACCAATGAAGGCTGAACTCCTAGCTGGACTCTTTAGATTGTCTGCAGCTAAAGGAATATCTACATACTTGCACATTTGCTGAAATGATTCAATGCCTTTCTGTACTTTGCCCTTGCCTTTACCTATAACCACAAAATCATCTAAATAGTATGCCACTCTCCTTGAAGAGTCATCTGACTCTCATATCCAGTGCAAGGTGGTGCTGAATATTTCAGATGTGGCTCATATTACTTCACATCTCATAGGCATGGCCTTATAATAGTAATGATTGTTATCAAGCTGCTTGTCCAGCATGTTCCAATCCTGATAACATATGGGTAACAGAAAGGACACTGATTTTCTATCTAGCTTAGCTAACCAGAGGTTGTGCACCACCCAGACTACAAGTACTGAATCATTCATAAGTCATATTTAACTTTAGCCACTTTCATGCTTATTGCATAATTTACTGAATCCCTTTTTGGATAGGACATGTAAGTAATGAATGAATGAATGAGATGGTATTCCCCTTGGCTATTTCTTCAACTCTAACCATATGGCGGGATACCTTGTAGTGTCGGAACAGGTGTACCTCAATAGAGACTGTTAACAACCCAGTGCTCATCCCTTTACCCAACAATACATTTATTTTCTTTCCTTTCTAGATACTGATTTAAGATTCTTATACCTAAGACCTGAGATGAACAGGTCCATCTGCAATGGAAACCCCTCTCTAAATCACTTTACAAAAAACAGCATGGCTTCTTTCATTTGGGTAACTTTCTAGGTGGCCTGCAACTGATACCATTTGAGTGGGGTGCTTTTTATCAAAATTTCAGTGTCCTCCAAAAGCCACCCTTCAGAAAGGCTCTCTACTTCTATTTTGAGTTGTTAAAGTGCTCCTCACTCCTCCTCTGCTGCCAAGCATGACTTAACAATAAGAAGTATAGAGCCATACAGGATGGATGGATGGATGAATGAATGGATGGCCAGGACCATGCAGTTTGACAATGATCTTATTTATATTGCACTTTTCACCATTTTTTTACTTTTGTTGTGCTACTTCTAGCTGTCTTGTCATGCCTCTTTGTAATTCAGAGTGACATTTTAGTGAATTCCATGTTTTTTCTCAGTCTCAAATCTATACACTATAGATTTTAAGAGCTGGAGTTATGAGGAGAAGAATAAAAAAAGAAGGAAATACTAAACAATGGGACAGAGATACAGAAAATCAAAGAAATTAAAAGATTTTTTCCATCTAATATTTTGTTAGCTCATACCTTTCATGGGTACTGTCTGCTATGAAGTGAGAACAAAGAAAGGAGATATTAAAACACGTTCCTTCATAAATGGTCTCTGAATAGTCCATGATATTTATTGAAACTCATTTACCATGTACTTTTCAATATTCATTCTATGATCTCTTCAAGTAGGCCAAATAATGGCTTGCAGGATCTGACACGATATTACTGTGATTGAAAATTCCTTTATTATCATTCTGCTTACTGTTATTATTCTTAATTATTTATGGAAAAGTATAAGTATATATATATATATATATATATATATATATATATAAAATATATGGGGTCTATATCATATCATATCAAGCCTAGCCAAGAATTTATACTCAAAAAAGAAACCTCAGTCAGCACCTGTCACCGCTGTCAATGAGGGACACAGGTGGAACCCCTGGGATAAATTTGTGGTTTCCCATCCACTCATCGAGGTTGTACTTGAAGAGAGTCAGCAAGGTACTCTGTTTGACATGTATGGGAATTCTGTTTCAGAGATGGGGCAGCCTCTGGGAGACAAACCTGTCTCTCCATCAGTTTTTAGGATGTTGCATATTAGATTTAGGCCTTCTAAGTGGGTATGGAGCATCTCTAGTAGGGCAGAGTCAAATATGGCCACAGATCACCTCTGAGCAACCTGTATGATACATAGTAGAGTGATAGTGATTTGAGCCTGTCCACATAGGACATGTGTTAGAGGCCATGGATTCTCTTTGTGAGGTATTTCTGCGGCCTTTCCAGTTGTTGCATGTGTTTGGAGAAGTACATACCAAACAGGGTGTTATACTCAATTATTGGCCTAATGAGGAAGTAGTAAAGAGAGGTAATAACCTCTTTTTTTCTGGATTCAATCCCTTTACTTATGAAATTAACCAAGTAAAAGGATTTTCTGACCACTGCTTCTACATGATGGTAGAATGTGAGATTATTGTCAGCCTGAGTACCCAGGTATCTCACCACAGGATGTGTGCTTAGGGGATTGCTGTGGATGGGATAATAATTTGAGGCCATGTTCTTGCTGAATGGTATGATAATACATTTTTTTACATTTAACTTAAGGCCATGACTTTGGCACCAGTTGTTTGTTGCTGTGAGACTCTCCTGCAGTATGTTAACATAATTTGGGGAGTCAATGACAGCACCTAACTTGCAGTCATCTGCAAACTTGGTGAGCCACAGGCCTTTTGTCTTTGCCTGAACCTCTGAGAAGTAGATGTCAAATAGTAGGGGTCCCACGACAGATCCCTGGGGAGCACCATTAGTGACAGGTCTGCTGTCATAGGTGGAGCTGTCTATTTTGACCTTGTGGGTCCTATCAGTGAGCCAGTTGGCCACTCACCTGATGAGATAGGGATTTATGCCAAGTTGTATTAGCTTTTCAATGATGCCCGAGTAGGGAGTTGTGTCAAAGGCCTTGGCCAAGTCAAGATAAGCTGTATGTACTGACTCTCCCTTACCCAGGGCCTTGGTGACAGAGTCAAAGAAGTCAACCAAGTTCAACAGGCAAGATCTGCCCTTGACAAATCTGTACTGGGTAGGGTCAAGTGCTTGGAGACTGCCTATGTCCTTGTTTACGAGATCCATAATAATATGCTCCTTGACTTTACAGATCAGACTTGTCAAACTAATGGGGTGATAGTTTCCAGGGTCAGTATTGGCACCACCTTTGTGCAAGGCGATGACAATGGCAGTTCTCCACTCTGGTGGAATGAAGCCTGTACTTAGGCTGTGGTTGAATAGGGTGCTCAACGGTGAAGCTAGTTCTTGCTGGAGTTTGTATTGAATACAGCCTGGGATGCTATCAGGTCCCATGAAAGCTGAGTTCTTTGCCTTGGATAGGGCCTTTAATACTTGATCTATGGAGATGTGAGGTGTGGGACAAGTATCAGAGATGTCAAATGGGCCTTTGGGGGGCGATAGGAAGGTAAAGTTTTTACTGAACCTATCTGCTATTAGGTTGGCTAAGTCAAAAGGATCAGTGTAAGTGGTATCGTTAAGTACTAATTCGGAACAATACTGGGCTTTGCCATGGCAGTTCCTGACATAACTGAAGAAGGCTTTGTGGTTTCCCTTTGTTTCAGAGGCTAGTTTCAATTCTTAATTGGCTTTGGAGATTTTCACTAGTGATCTAATTTGCTTGTTGAGGCTGTGGAGGATGTTTTTCCAATTTGGAATGTGTTTCTTTATACCCTTTGACAACCGTTTCTTCCTTTGGTTGTAAAGCCTGTTGATAGAGAATGTCCACCAGACAGGTTTGTGTTTCCTTGAGGAGCAGATTTTAGTTTTTCTAGGTATGTCTGACTCCATGCAGTTGTACAGGTGGTTGTATACTCCATTGGCATACTGGTAACAGCTGGGGGGGTTCGGTGGGATAGAAACTTTGAATGAGACAGACCGATGATCTGATCTCACAAGAGAAGAATTGTTGAATACTTACTTCGTCGAATCACTGTTTATCAAACCCACTTTGTCAAAACCTCTCTTCATCGAATAGCCAAAACTTTTTCATAGGAAAAAGCAATGGCTGACCAACCTAGTGCCAATCACTAAACTCTAAAAAATTAAAACCCACCCTCTCAACTAAATATATGAAGTCCGAGATTGCACTACAGTGAGGAAAGGGCAAATCCCTGATGATAGCAAGCTGTTTTTTCCCCTATGAAATGGCTGTTCGATTAAGAGAGATTTTGACAAACTCGGTTCGATATGACGAAGCAAGTATTCAACAATATGATATAAACCCTATAAATATATATATATATATATATATATATATATATATATATATAATATATATATATATATATATATATATATATATATATATATATATATATACTTAACACATCACAGATACAATGATTAACTGTAGTTATGCATAGCCAGGACAAGATTCATATAAAGTGTTTCTATCAATTAGGCACTATCCACATAGGATAGGAATACACCACATAAGCTATAACCTATTAGTTACCAATATGAGTAGGTATGCAGATATGCAGAGCAGGTATAAAAGATGAGACTTATCCAACTGTAGCTTGGATGAGCAGCCTATGGCACACATTTATGACCTCTGCTTGAGTGAATTGACAATGATCTCTGTGTTAAAGCAGATAAATACAACATGTCATGTAAACTGGAGTTAGATCTTCAAAGCTCTTTAAAGGGCAAAAACACTCATTTATTTCTTTTTCAATTAAAAGTTTTGATTTCTAAACAAGTTGTGAGTGCTTTATTACTCAGAGGTCTAAGGTGAGTTTGCCTACAGTGCATGGTTCTTTTTTTCCTGATTTTTTTAGGATTCTCAGCCAGCAACTTTGTTGCGCACAAGTACCAGTCTTCCCTGTTGTCTCTCTTGCATGCTCACTTGTGTGCATGCTCAACCCCCCATATATTTATATATATATATATATATATATATATATATATATATATATATATATATATATATATATTTATATCGGTCCCTTCACATGGTTGACATTTCAGAATGTCGAAGACCATATGGCCGAGACCATATGATCGACATTTGAAATGTCGACCATGTGGAACTGGCATCTCCGTACAGTGTGGAATGGAAAGATTTCCATCTTCCACACTGTAGTGCGATCTCAGAGTTAGTATATTTAAGTTACAGGGGGTGTGGGGGCAGAGACCCCCTGCTAACAGTATGAAGGTAAGTTTTTGTTGTTTTTTTTTTTTTTTTTTTGTTATTCAATGTCCAGCATTTCAAATGTCGATCATGAAGTAGATCCATATATGCACACACACATACCCTTGGATTCACTATTCTTCTGTGCAGGACTAGCTTAGTCCTGCACAGAAGCGGCCATTTAAGAGCAGAACTGCAGCGTGCCATGCATATTAATGAAGGCGTGCTGCCTGAGCTCCTAATCTTACATGGAGCATGTAAGAGTACAGTGGGGTGTCTAAGAGCAGAGCTCTCAGATATACATGCCCCTGCAATGAAGAACAGCAGACTAGTCATAAAAGAATGAGCGAGACCGCTCATAGGTGTACACATACCCCCAGAAACATCCCCCATGTGTACAAAAGCAATAGTTAAACAACAAATATAAAGATTTTTTTTTAAACTGATTAAATTTAAACGTAGGTGCACGAATTTGCCCACCGCTTAGCTATGGTTAATGCATCTTAAATGGCACAACAGGATAAAAAGCAAGATATATGCAACTGAAGCAGTACAGCAATAGTGTAGTGGGCAGAGCATTCACCTTACGAGCAGTCATTCCCAGTTCAAGTCCCACTCCAATACATTCCATTTTCCATGTCAAATCACTTTATGACCAATATTTTTAGTTGCATGCATAACCTACTAAATAACGTATATTTGTGAACTGGAGTACTGCATTAAATGTAGATGTAAGGTGTCAGTATCATAATATTGCAAAGTCCATAGATAATCACATGTGCCCCATACAGTATATGTACACAAGAATCAGGGATACGAATGGAAGGTAAAATGTGTAATGAATGATAACTCCATACAGTTTCCAAATCCACCACCTTCCCGAGAACCATTAGACATTACTGTCTAAATTAGTGCAGTGGTAAGTGGGAGTAAGCACTAGTAAGCAAGGTAAGCACTATTAAGCAGTAGTAAGTGGGAGTAAGCATATTTAAGCACTATTAAGTTTAAGCCCATTTGTGCAGGGGTAAGCAATGCGCACACAGGTTAAGTAATATTCAAGCTAACTCTCTGTAAGCATATTTAACCACAAACCCGCTCATACCCACTTACAATTGCTTAAAAGTGCCTTAATCACTCTGTATGCAACAGCCGCTGTCCTGTCCAGAAACAAAATAAACAGCCTTTACAAATCATGAACCCAAGACCCTGTATACTATAGTCACAGTAGTTAACCACTAAGCCATCACAGCAGGACATAAGATTGAGGTATCACCAAACAGATCCTCACTATAGGAAATTCAAACTGAACATGTGAAAGGAATCTATATACAGTCTTATGTTGTATAACCTACTACATAACATAAATATGTGAACTGGAGTACTGCATTAAGGCCAGATGTGAGGTGTCATTGTAATAAATTGTTGATATCCACTAATAAACACAAGGAACCCATACAGTGTACATACACATGAATCAAGGATACCAAACACATATATAACATGTAATGAATAATAAATGAATAAAAATGCCAAAAAGCAACTAGTATGCAAATTAAAAATTAAGCAATGCTAAACATTTCACAGCCCAGCTTACTAGGCGTAAGCAATGTGTAGGCCAGCTAACTCAATTTGCCCATTGGTATACCCCTTTAAGCAATGCCAACCTTAGGTAAAAAGGTTTGCCCGTAGCTTAGCCTTTTCAAAACCATCCAGTCATGGTAAAGTGAGGGAAATCGGCCCTATTTAAACCCAACAGGTGGGAATACATCTCATAACTGGTTGTAACTTCCCCTTGTAGGCACTATGTCTAGAATGGGAGAGGGTGCGTGCTTTCAGGTGCAGCGCTGGGGCATCCAGGAGTCCAGAGTCATGGCAGGACTCCTTGTGAAAGACCATGAACAGAGACTGCTGCAGGGCCAGTACCAGGGCTCCCAATATAAAGCGGAAGCCTGGGACTGTCTCGCCCGTGACCTCGCCAGTGCCACTGGCATACCCTGAACTGGTGAGCAGGTCAGGCATCACTATGCTGACCTGAAGCGGTGAAAGGGGGATCTCTTGGATCAGTGGATCCAAGAGGCTAGGAGGACAGGGGAGGTCCCAGCCATGTGTAAGTATCACTCTACTACCTGTTTAATAATTGCCAGCTCATGTATATTATGGATAGGTATGGCTAAATATTCCTCTTATGTCCTTCACAGTGGCAAGTGAGTGGGACGCGAGGCAGGTTAGTAATACTCTTGCATGTACTGTCATAGGAAATAAATCTAAAAGTAGTAGAAAGTTAATTGCCTGTATAAAACCTGTATTGTTTAAGGTAAGTGCTGCATACACCCGAGAATATGGCAGGAAGAGTCTCATATAGGGTGTATGTAAATAAAAGCATAATAGTCTGACAATAAAGGACTAACTGCTGGACTGCATATGTTTACTCTGGTATCATATGGTAATGTAGATTTGCAATCACTTAATAGTACTGTTGTATTAAGCACTGTTACCTACACTGTTCAACATAAATAAAATGTGTAGGAATGTCTGTATATGACTGGTGTAATCACAAGAGGTCATATAGTACAACTGAGAGAGACATAGACAGAAAACAGTGAAAATACAGACAACAAAATCCAAATAGCACACGTAACTAAGATGTGAACTGTTGTATTTTATAACACACAGCCATGGTTTGAATCCTGGGAGTGGTAGTAGGCTGCATACAGAATCATACCCCAAAACTGTACAGATATGTCCAGTAAATCAGCCCATATCTGCTGCCTGTCACCCTGTCCCCCTGGGAAATCAGTGGGATTATCCCAGATGTTTAGGCAGCAAACAGGAAATACAACTAATTGTCACACATCTATAAGAACAAACCTGTCACTCTAGCAACTCCCCAAAATGTATGAGAGTAATAAGCCAAGTATGTCCCATCTACACACCACAGTGTGCACAGTAATAGAGTGAGATGTATGTGCATAATACTAATGTGGAATCTTGTAATTTGTGTGGAAACATTCAGGTAGTGCTAACAAGCATTGCTCCCACAGGTCCATTAGATACGAACACTCTGCCTAGAAATAACAGATTGATACCCTGTACTGGTACTGTTTACTTTGACATTGTATGACATTGTTATTGTTGCAGTCGCTTTGAATAATAAGGTATTGCTCATCGTCACCCACACTGTGCTACATAATATAACTGTCTAGGAAACCTGTATAAGAGTGCTGTACATCACTAAAGGTTTAAGAGGGCAATAGTCTAAATATGTTCCAGTTCACCTGCATGTGGTCAAGACATGTCCAGAATCTGTGCCAAATGAGATGGACAGTTATGTGCATAACATCAATCTGGAATCTGAGAGTATGTGTAGAAACAGTGTTAATAAACAATTCCTCCACAGGTATACCAGGTAAGAGGATTATGCAGCAGGTAAAACCAGTTCACGTATATAGTTATCGACAGCCATACCACTGTCCAAAGTAAGGCAATAGGGTAGTGTACTAATACTTGTAAGGTACAGATAACAGCACTGACTAGGAAAGTAATGTGAACTACAGGAATATACTAGTTGTTAACTGACATCCCCCCCACCATATCTGCAACAATAAACTAAATACCCAACTCAATTGGTATGTGCTGACTTAACTGTAATGTTGGGACATATGTCCTATTGTTCGGTAATTATTTAAATCTGTTTCCATGCATGTGTTATGTTGAAATACTCCCACATTGGTGGAATGGTGCTATCAATGTACCTGCATGCTGTTGTAATTACCACTGTGGTCCCATATATGCATGTGTTATGTTTCCTTTGCAACTGTTCCATATCTGGTGTCTGGGTTAATGGGAATATCTATGCATGCTGTTATACCTAATCCTGGAATGTGTTGACTATTACTAACCCACATATGTTGATAAAATATAAATACCATAGCATGTATGGGAATGCGGGTCACAGCGGACCCACCCATCCCACCTCAGCTGGCTGTGGCACTGGGCACCAGCACATCTGGGCCCAACCCGGGACCTCCTTGTCTGTTGGTCCTGCACCACCTTCGGGTAGAACCACCTCATGGGATGGAACTCGCCCCCCCTGGGAGCAGCCGCGGACAGGAACCTGTCACTCATCACCAGGTCTGGGTCATGGTACATAGCGAGCTCAACCAGCAGTTTGATCTGCTATGCTAGCTTAAGGGCTGCATGTCATGACTTGAGGGTCAGCCTGGCTTACCGACTCAGCCCCCAGCATAGCCACCTTCGGGGCTGTGAAGGTGCAGTGGTGACTGCCCATGGGTGGGAATCTAAGTCCCACTGTTTCCACTAGGGGGCTCATGGGCTTCCGATTTCCCAGCACCCATCCCCATCAAGGTGTTTACCCCCCACATGTCATATAGCACCCCTGTATCCGTCTTGTTTGTCTTGTCTGTTAACCTACCCAACCTACCTCCCCAAATATACCTACTATCCCTCTCCAACATCCCACTCTCACCTGAAAAAAAAACAAAAAGGGCAATCTGTACCCCCAAAAAAATCTCGACCCATACATAGCTGTCCATTTTACACACGTGTCCACTGGACACATGCAATCTGGTCTAATTGGCTACACAACATATTACTGTTGTCCTCACCCCACTCTCAGGGGTTTTAGTGTCCAAATCTATCCCCAATTCACTGTATAGGCACAGCTGTTGCTTTAGAAAAAATGGGCAGCTATGGACCTTCCCTGCACCCTTCCTGCACATCCCTAGCTATTTTCCCTACTGTCTTTCCCTCTTTGTGCCCCTTTTTCACCACTTTCTTATCAACCATTTTTTCTTTTCTTTTAAAGAAATTAGTGCAGGGGTAAGCGGGAGTAAGCACTTTTAAGCATCAGTAAGCAGGTTTAATCCTGTTTGCATGGGGGTAAGCAATGCTTGCAAAGGTTAAGCAATTGAGAAGCTAAAGCAGTATAAGAAACTATAACCAGAAGTTAGCAGTGCTACCTCCACGCAAACCTGCTCGCAACTGCTTAAAAGTGCCTTAATCACTCTGTATCCAACGGCCCTTATTCTGCCCAGCAACAAAATAAACCACCTCTGTAAGGCTCAAACCCAGGACTCTGCACACCATAACAAAAGTGATTTACCACTAAACCATGTCAGATATACAAAACTCTGATGTTTTCAAGAACATATCATCCAGCACAGTCATTTAACAGTGCAGGGAATGTATTTATACATGTAGATGTATGTGTGCATGTGTGTGTGTGTGTGTGTGTGTGTGTGTGTGTGTGTGTGTGTGTGTGTGTGTGTGTGTACATATATTTATATCTAAATAGATATATACATATCTATCATAGAACTGCGGTGGTGGTGCTGTGGTAGCGTTGTCACCTCACAGTAAGACATTGTCATGTTTGAGTCTCAGCTAGAGCACCTTCTGTGTGGAGACATGCGTGAATGGGCGTACCTTCGTTGAACGTTGTGCATCAGGGCTGGCAACTCGGCATGTAAAAATCTACCGCCAATCATTAGCGGACCGGAGTTCTGCTATGGCAACCCCTAACCGGGAAAAGCCGAAAGACCCAACAACAACATATCTATTATATATATATATATATATATATATATATATATATATATATATATCTACACACACACACACACACACACACACACACACACACACACATATATATATATATAAATAAATATCTACACACACACACACACACACACACACACACACACACACACACACATATATATATATATATAAATAAATATATGTCTACATATATATGCCTCTCACATATATATATATATATATATATCTATATATATATATATATATATATATATATATATATATATATATATATATTTATATATATATATATATCTGTATATACACATATATATATATATATATATATATATATATATATATATGTGTGTGTATACAGATATATATCTATAGATATAAAAGAGAACATAACAAATACATATATGACCACATGCACCATTAATGGGGATAAGGGGGCCCAAGCAACATATGTCTTATACAAATTGATATACCCCCCACAGCCAAACAAGTCTGCCCTGCAATACAATACCAACTGTTGCAAATCCCATAACCAGGACCTGACACAACATGGGCACAAGATGTTAACAATAATCCATACCACCTGTATGATATCAGGCTGGTATCAATAACATATCATGCAGTACAGTCGGGCTACCATAGGGAATGTACAGTGTGGAAGCAATAAACATTCCTAATATACATATACACAGACACATATATGCAAATACATATATATATAACTACACATACACACACAGAGATATGTATAGGAAGATACATATGTAGAGGGTGAACACCATATGGAACAGCCAGTATGCCCACAGTTGCCACCTTACCAACTGGACACTGTATGAGTCACCCATACTAACGACAATTGTTGCCTGCAACTTATACCCACAGAGAGGTCAAAGGATATAACACCACACACTGGTTTGCATACATGAGAAACCTTTATTTGTGTAATATTACAGTTGCATATGCCATCTCATATAGCTGTTTAGATTCTGAAATACATATAAACAGATTAATGCAACTGTCAAACAGATAAATTAATACAGTAGTCTGGAAAGTATTACATATGTTGCTGTCCAGGCCAAGGCCTTCAAGTAGTATAACAGTAAAGAGAGACTGGGCCACAGGATAACAATCAATCAACAGTAAGTAATGCAGATGTATAGTCCAGCAGCCTCTATCTAAACTCTGTACACAATCCCTTGGGGGGTAAAGACCTCAGTTTACACAATGGGATGTATCTGTTACATAACAAGGCATAACTGAAACCATCACAATCACACTGACACACAGAACAGTCTGTATGGCAGTAAGCAGTAGGCCTGCATTTACCCAAGGTGAATTGTATCGTAATGTACATCCAGATACCTTAAGGCAGTTTACTCCTGATACCCCCACATGTTGTAACAGCCTAAGTTAGTTATGGTGACCCCCCCCCATAGACTGACATACAGAACCATATACCACTGTTACATACACTGGCCTCTGGACTCCATAAGGGCACACATGTATTGTGCAGATGAAGCTCACGCATATATGGACCCAATCCCACAATACGTGTGGGGGCCACAACAGCACTGGAATGATGGCAGGAATGGCAGCATGACATAATCACAGACCACTACATAACAACCCCTGACTGCATGTCATATGGACAAAGCCTTGTATGTAGGTGGAGTACAGAGACTGGAACACAGGCCCATATGTGAAATAGTGTTGTCATACACTAAGCAAGTCATTGGTGTTACAGGATAGTCTGCAACATACCCTTAATCAGGAATATGAAGTCAGAAACACAAATGGATGTAGCCATGTACTGATACAGCCAGTGATATATCTGACACAAGATCTGTGTGGTGGACAGTCAAAACATAACACGCACACATCTGCCCATCAATTGGATAGGCACACAGTTGAGAGCTATGCAGACAGACTGCAGTCCATGTTAAACCAGTATTTACACACAAACCCTGTAAAACCGGTGCTATACAATGCATACAACAACAGTACTCACACTCTGTTTGTAATTCTGAAACCTCATACAAATCTATAGTTGGCCTGAGTGTGCAAGCCCTCTTGTAAGAGTTATCACTACCTGCTGTCTTTAACACTGCTGCCCACACACAGGAAGGATGTCCACCATATAGGAAAGGTAAAGGGACCATGCCCATATGATGTAGGGATTTATAGTAGTGGGTTGCCATGACAGTGGTAATTGGAAGTACTACACAGCTGGCTACATGCAGGTAGCAAGTGGAGGCCACTGACTGGTGCAGAGGCCATCACCTGATTATGTGCATCACCCACAAAAGCCATGCTGTAATCTATTCCAGGCAGCTCAATTCATTTACTAGAGAGAGAGAGAGAGAGAGAGAGAGAGAGAGAGAGAGAGATGCAGAGAAATAAATTGGAAGAGAAAACAAATCAAAATCATATAACAGCTCCTGCACCACAATAACACCAGAAAATACAACAAAGGAAGCAAACTAAGGAGTGAAAAAAATTTCCTCCTACAAGGATACTATCCACAAAACACCTCATCCCCACAACAGGTATGTGAAGAATATATGCATGTAATTGACTGTAGTACCTGGTCCTTAATACTGGGGTAGATGATGTGGAATGATATATATGTGCCATCTGGTGTTGCTGTTGTAATGATCTTCAGCTGAAATGCTATGGGCATTAGAGTCTGTCCCTGTGGGTAGTGGGCTATACCCATCAACTGTGTAGAGCTGCACCAACTGACAAGATGTATGCCAATATAGTGTGTGCTGTGTAATGGAAGGGATACATATTACTGTGGTCAATAGCTGGTGGTGGAAGTAATGCCATAATGATAGGCATGTGGGTTCCACAGCCCAACACTTGCAGGACACTCAGGTTAACATGTATTGTAGCATGCTGAAATGCCATAGGTGTGTAATAGGGTTACCTGCAATCTGGCCCTATATATACCTCCCTAATGTTAGGCTGTGTCCATATGTGGCACCTGTGTGTGTTGTAGCAAGACAGAACAGTGCAGCTGTGTAGGAAGTAGTTTTGAAATTGTGTACCTGATGTCTAAATGTACCCCATATATAGGTATGTATATGTGTGTATATATATATATATATATATATATATATATATATATATATATATATATATATATATATATATAATCAGTACTGATCCCTGAAATAACTTTTCATCAATGCACAAATAACCAGGCATACTTCCGCAAAAGTGCTTTTTACAGAAAAAGCACTTTCGCAGAAGTATGCATGCAGCTAGAGGGAGTCATGGGGGAATGACTGTTGTGGAGATCGTACTACGGTGTGGATAAGGGAATATTCCCTTTTCCTCTCTGTAGTGTGATCTCGGAGTGAGAATAGTAAAGAAGGGGGTGTGGGGGGCACAGCCCCCCATATGGGGGTGCAGGGGGGCTTGCCCCCCTCATAAAAGTAGATTTATTGTTTTGTTTTTTTAATGCACTTTAATGAAAGCACTTTTTCAGTGAAAGCACTTTCGTTAAAGTGTGCTCGGTGATTGTGGATTCCGACTATTGACCTTTCGTTCAATAGTCCTAGATCCATATATATATATATATATCTATCTAGCTATATATATATATATATATATATATATATATATATATATATATATATATATATATATATATATATATGTATATATGGGTCTACTACGGTTGATTGAAAACTCACTTGACTGAAAATGAAATTGCTAGGACCACTTCACTGAAAGCTCACTTTACTGAAAACTCATTTCTTTGAAACTCATTTTGTTGAAAGTTATAAATGGTCTTTTCCCTACTGTAATGCGACCCTGGAGTTAGTATATAAAGTAAGGGGGGTGGGGGGCACAGCCCTCCACATTGGGGGATGTAGGGGCATAGCCCCCCACATATTATAAACATTTTAAACTATACACAGTGATACTTACAAGTGCAATAAATAACTGTTTCCAAAAGAGAATATATAACCAAGATATGTGGGGGGCTTCACCCCCCCCCCCTTACTTTATATACTAACTCCAGGGTTGCACTACAGTGGGGAAAAGGCCATTTATAACTTTCAACAAAATGAGTTTCAGTCAAGTAAGTTTTCAGTGAAGTGAACTTTTAGTGAAGTGGTCCTAGTAATTTCATTTTCACTGGCTGTAGGCTATTGTCTCCATCCTCCCGCCCAGTTGGTGTCTTGCTCTTATATTTGGTGGCTTTGCAGTTGCCCACCCCTACTGTAAATCTGATCTGTGACACTCCTCCCAGTCTAGTGTCATTAGCTCATTCTGCCTAGTACAGAGAGAACATTTGATAAGGCCTTCTGTTTCTCCTTTTTCCCTTTCAAAATAAAAAAAGAAAAACTTTTTTTTTTTTTTTGCCTGAACCTCCTTGTGTTCTGATTGTGCTATGTGTATGTGTGTGTGTATATTTCAGAACATTTATTATAACTGTAATTGCCTTAATATTGCTACAACTCAAGTGCTCTAGGTTGCACTGTATCTGAAGTGTCTGTGTGTTTTAGCTGCTTTTCTGTATATATAGACTTCTCTGTTTCTTTAACTAAATAAGCTCTGCAAAGTTGTTTTATTGCATTCCTGCCTGTATTTCTGAATTTTTTTGCACTTTTAAAGTTTGTTTTTGCTTACTTTAACTGGTAGGCTACACACTCAAGTGCGCTAGCCGAATTAAAGCATTTACTGTGTTTCTGTACCTAATTTTTGCTACTTTGTAAAAAAAAAAAAAAAAAAAAAAATTCTTCAGGTATTGCTGATCTCTGGGCTGTGTCATAGATCCTGTGTTGCCCATATCCTTATTTGGATAGCAGGAAGCTTCTTTGTTCACCAGTGAAAGTGGGGAGCTCTGAGCAGCCTATCTGTCCCTTGAGGACTGGTTCCATCCCAGTGACCTGTAGCTTATTGGCCGTTTTGGGCCATTTCCTATCTCTTTCTAACCCCCTGCTTTAAAGCCAGCTTTAGCTTTCTTTTGCGCTTGTAATTTAAAGTTTGTCCTGTTTGTTGCATTTACCTGTTGAGGCTACACACTCAAGTGTGCTAGCCTGTGTTACATATTTATTGCATTTTCCTGCTGTTTGTTGCAAAAAAGAAAAAAAAAATGTCCTTGTTTCCCGTCTTTCCTGACCTAGAGTAGTCCAAATACAGGCTTTGCTGTATTCTGGACTTTTGGAAAGTTCCTGTGTTGCCCATTTCCTTTCTTGGATAAAGGGAGGATTCTTTGTTCACCAGTGGCAGTGGGGAGCTTGGAGCAGCCTATTTATCCCTGGAGGGGTGTTCCCAGCACATGAATCTGGTAGTCTATTGGCCGTTTTGGGCCAATTTCTAGCTCTTTCAAGTCCCCCTGTATAAAACCCGCTTTAGCGCGGCTTTGTGCGATTTTGTGCATAGCGCAGCATCGGGCAGCGCTGCTTAATTGGGTTTAAACCATTCTCTGCTCCACAAAGTCTGCTCTTCACTTTTTCCCTTAGAACTGATCTAGTTGTCATAATAAACACCCTATTCCTACTCTAAAGCCTGGCACTTGCTCACTAAAGCAATTATATAAGTCAGCACTAAAAAATTAAAAGCACTACACCCTCACAAACTCCCCTTGAGTACTTTGTTCCCCATTGGCCCTTTTTTTCAATTATAAAGGAATTCCCAATACTATTTTAGCATGTCCAAAGGTCAGTTGTCAATCTCCTCTCAGGTCCAGCTGGTGAATCTGGGAATCTTGAGGCAATGTTACAACTGCCTCATGTACACAGACAACCCTCTCCTCCTCCCAACAAATTCCAACACATGTGAGAGATGCAACCATATAGCCAAACTGGAGGCTAAGCTCTCTCAATGCATTACTGGTGTAACCAGTCAGGAGGAGAAGGAAACCACACTCACTACAATTTCAGTCTCACATAGACCTACCACGACAGCAAACCAAACACATAAACACACAAAAACATACTCGGAGGCTCTAAATAAAAATCTGCCTAAGCAGCAGAGACCTCCAAAGCAGACACCCAAGCAATCAGTACTCCAAAACAAAACACGTGCTCACAAAGCCAGTGTGCCGAACAGTCACAGCCCTTAAGGCTAAACAACACTCCTGATACACTTGTGATAGGTGACTCTATCGTCAGGCACACTGATGTCCCGCTCACCAGGCTGAACAAGAAGAAGATCATGGTGAGCTGCCTGTCGGGTGCTAGGATCCACCACATAACACAAGCACTCAGGTCACTCCAAGGCAAGTACAAATATGACTCAGTCATTGTCCATGCTGGTGTGAATGACCTGAGATGTACCTCCCTGGACTACATGAAAAGAGACATAGAGGAGCTCTCTGAGCATGTAGCCCAGGCCGGTATGACCCTGACCTTGAGTAGCATCTTACCCTCACCAAGAATGATGCCACAATATGAAGATGAGATGATCAATTTCAACAATTAGCTTAAGCATTGGTGTCATTCAAAGGGGATCCAATGCCTGTCTGCCTGGGATGACATGCTCGACAAGCCACGATGCTTCGCTAGGTATGGCTTGCACCTGTCACCTCTGGGATTTCGGATATTGGCAAAGACTCTTGCTACCCCCATAGTGCCTTTTTTAGGCAAGGCTCAAAAGACAAACCCACCTCCATAGGTATCACAAGGGATAAGAAACTAAGAGTAATGCTACTCAACACCAGAAGTCTAAACCTCAAGATGCACACTCAAACTCTCCTTAGCATGGAGAACATCGATATCTGTGCAGTAACAGAAACCTGGTTCAAGGCTCCCGAGAACACCCCAGCACTACCAGGTTATACCTCATACCATGTTTTTCGGCCCCAAAACTTGGACCGAACCACAAAAGGAGCGGGAGTATCAATATTCGTCAAAGATACCCACACCTCCAGGTTGGTGGCACAGCACGAAGCAACAGAGACTATCCATGTGCAACTAACAGTGGGTAAAACTGCCTTCCAGTTTATAGCCTGCTTCAGACCACCCTCCCAAACCCAGGAACCCCACTCGGCCTTCCTGAGAACACTGGAAAATATGAAGGTCTCTCCAAACACCATTATATTGGGCGACTTCAACTACCCTAACATAGACTGGGAGCATTACTCTAGCTCCAACACCCTAGCCCGAAGGTTCCTAGAATTTATAAACTTAAATGCTATAGAACAACTTGTTGCCACTTCCACAAGAGGGGAAAACATACTGGACCTGATCATCACCAACATGGGGACTCTATGCTCCAGACCAGAAGTGTATCCCTCACTGGTAAGCTCAGACCATAAACTAATCTCACTAGATATTCACATCCTGACCCCAGCCCCTGCCCAGAAAATCACAGTGAGAAACTTCTCTAAAGCAAATTTCACACTCCTCAAAACCGAGGTGGAATCCTGCAAAGCCCCCAGGCCTGTGGAAAATATGGCCCAGACCGCAGAATCCTTTATAAATGCATTCTATGAACACCTTCAGGAATGCATGGATCATGCAATCCCAAATAAAACTAAGACCCAATCCTCCAAAGTTAGGTGTCCTGTCTGGTGGACCCCAGCCATAAACAAACTATACAATAGAAGAAGGAAGCTACTACATGATAGAGCAAAATCCCAAAAAGGGAAGGCATCTCTGATCAGTATTAGCAAAAAACTACGGGCACTCATAAAATCGTCTAAGGCCAACTTCGAGAGAAAAATTGCACAGGACAATAAAGATAATCACAAGGCTTTCTTTAGTTATGTTAGGAACCTGGGTGGGAATTCCCAGATATGCTCAGAATTAGTCCAGAATGACAAAAACTACACCGAACCCACAGATATTGCCAACATCCTAGCTGACAGGTTCAGCGCAAACTTCTCTCCCCCCCCCTTCCCCACCAAAAGGGCAAATATCTATCCCAGCAGAGTGCTGCCCCCTGACATCTCAGATGCTCAGGTAAGAGCCGCCCTCTCCAAAGCAAAAAAACGCAGCATCAATGGGACCAGACGGTGTCCCGGGCTGCATCCTACATGAACTCCAAGAAGAACTAAACCCAAAAATAAAACTGCTGCTCAATCTCAGCCTTACCACAGGATATGTACCCAAAGAGTGGCGTACAGCAACAGTGGTCCCTCTCCACAAAGGTGGTGCCTCAACGGATCCTGGAAACTATCGCCCCATAAGCCTGACTAGCTTGGTCTGCAAAGCTATGGAAAGGATCATCATGGACCGCATAAATAAAGATATTGGGGACCTACAGACACTGGATCCTACCCAGTTTGGCTTTGTTAAGGGCAGATCCTGCCTCTTAAACCTGGTTGATTTCTTTGAAACAGTCACCAAGACCCCTGACAGGAGAAGGTGGTCCACACAGCCTACCTGGACCTTGCAAAAGCCTTTGATACAATACCCCACTCGGGCATTATAGATAAGCTCACCAGCTTAAATATAAACCCCTATGTCACTAAATGGGTTGCAACTGGCTCAAGGACAGAACCCACATGGTTAGAATTGCTGGAGCCATGTCAGACTCCAAACCAGTTACAAGTGGCATCCCACAAGGCTCAGTCCTGGGACCTCTCTTGTTCAGTATATATTTCTCGGAGGTACAGGCTAACATGGAAGGACTGTGGCTGACCAAGTTCGCAGATGACTGCAAACTGGGCGCCATAATCGACTTTCCAGCTGACACAAGCATCCTACAAAAGGGCCTCATGGAAACAGACAACTGGTGCCAGAGCCATGGCCACAAGCTAAACGCCAAAAAGTGTATAGTCATTCCCTTTGGCAAAAACAAAGTGCCCACAAACTACCACATAAGTGGTAATCCATTAAGTACGGAAGAAGTAATTAG
Organism: Protopterus annectens; assembly: GCF_019279795.1. Classification (NCBI taxonomy): domain Eukaryota; kingdom Metazoa; phylum Chordata; order Ceratodontiformes; family Protopteridae; genus Protopterus; species Protopterus annectens. The sequence continues at coordinate 1,263,488,532 of NC_056728.1, forward strand.
GGACCTGGGAACCCAAGTTGATAGCAATCTCTCATTTGACAACCATGTGGCCAAAGTGGTTAGAAAAACATTTTATATAGCCCACCTAATCATGAAGGGATTTACATCTAGATCAGGGGAGGTCATCGTGCCTCTTTACTCATCCCTCATCAGGCCCATAATTGAGTACAATGCCCCTTTTGGGATGTACCTTACCAGACACCTGCAGCAACTGGAAAGACCCCAAAAGTACCTCACCAAGAGGATCAAAGGGCTCAAACAGATGCCATATGCTGCCCGGTTAAAGAAACTCCAGCTCTACTCAGTGGCATACCACCTGCTCAGAGGCGATCTGTGCCTGATGTATAAAGCCATGTCCAACCCGGAATTAATGAACATGCCGCACCTCAGAAAATCCAAATCCCATTGAGCTACGTGCTCGAGAGACTTGAACCTCACCACTGAAATAAATAAGACATGCTGGAGGGACAGATTCATAACCCAGAGGCTCCCTTCACTCTGGAATAAAATCTCAGTCCAGGTTAGGCAGAGTCCCTCATTGACTCTCTTCAAGAGGAATCATGATGAGTGGATGGGAGATAGTAGGTTTACCCCGGGTATCACTTCTGTGACACTGTTAGACAGAGGCACAGTATACTAACCTCGAAAAAGGGCATAACAAAATTCATTTAAAATGGGTGGCGAAAGCCAAACACACTCTGGCTAGGCTTATAAATGCCCTAGGGCAGATAGCCAAGTATGAACCTATGAACCTATGAACCTAATCAAGTGAGTTTTCAATCAAATGTAGTAGACCCATATATATACATATATATATATATATATATATATATATATATATATATATATATATATATATATATATATATATATATATATATATGTATATATATATATATATATATATATATATATATATATATATATATATATATATATATATATATATATATATATATATATATACATGTATGTCCACAGATATATAGATACCCATATGTAGACATATATATATAAACACATATATACATCATAAATATCTACACATATATAGATATCTGTATGCACGTCTACATATATACAAACACACACACACACACACACACACATATATGTATGTAAATACATGTCCCCTATATTACCACCACAGTGCTGCTTGCTATGTGCAAGGGAACAGCACACATAGCAATACACACATATATATACAGCTGTAACTGTGTGCAACATGGACGGGTATGTCGCTTGTGAACCCTTTGTTGGGACCACATTGCCCTTGTCTGTGAAGTAGGGAATGGGAATATGGGGAAGTATGGCAGGTATATTTGTGAAGGTGGTCTGGGTTGGTTGATATAGAGGACAGCCTTCAGGGGTGGTATATGACACCATGTGGTGGGTAAACACCCTGGACGGTGTGTGTGGTCTGCGATGTGGAAGCCCCATGGGCCCCAATATGGAAACAATGGGAACAAGCCTCCCACCGATTGCTACTCGCAACAGCAGTCCATGTCCCTGAAGGTGTCTGGCCTGGAGGCTGAGCAGGAGGAGCATCTGGGCTCTGAGAATGTGTACTGGGTGCTTCGAGGTGATGCAGCACATCCTACATGTGTCTGAGGAGCTGCTATGGAACAGACCCTGGACGTGACCTCGCAGGACAGGATCATGTCTGTATGTGCCCCCAAGGGGGGGGGGGGTCAACATCCCCTGAGGTGGTTCCACTTGAAGGTGGTGCTGGACCCATACATGAGAAGGCTCCAGGATGGGTTCCACATGGATGTGGCCTGGTAACACGGCCAGTTGAGTTTGGAGAAGAGGTTCTGCTGGTAAATATTCCCTAAACATGCTATTGTATCACTGTTACAGAACATATGTGGGTAGTAATAGTCTACACAATTCTGGAACAAGTCCAACAGCATGCATAGATATCCCCAATAGCACAGAATGTCAAATGTGCAGCAATTGCATAGCAAGCATACCACAGGCAGATATGGAACCATAGTGGCCCTGACAATGGCATATGGGTAAATAGTCCGTAACAGGCTAGCAATGATAGTGTCCACACAGGGAACATGGCTACAAACACATAGCACAAAGTGTGGTACAATACAATATCTGTCCCACTGGTAGGTAAGCTGTAGCCATACCTATTGAGTTGTGTGTACAGTTTGTCTCTGATATGATGGGGGTGACATAGATGTGTATTAAGAACTATGGCAACCTTGCTGTATGAGTTGCTCAGACTTGTTAACATCATTATGTCTTTCAGGCAAGATGTCACATGGACACCTCCCTGCTTATTCAGCAGCTGAAAATGACATAGTGCTGAACTATCTCATCCAGCACTACCCTGTTCAGTTTGGCTGGGCCGCCCATGAGCAGCAAGAGTGGACTGCCCTGTGGAACAACCTTGTCCACAGGGTCAATAATGTCGGACTGCACAACCACAGTTATGAGCTGGTCCGGCATCATTGTTCTGACCTGATTCGCAATGCCTGTCGGCATGCTGCTGCAGTCTGGGGGATCACCTTGCAATGGGGGGGGCATGTCATCAATCCCCCCCGACATGTGTTGAGGAGCTCTTCACCAGCCTTGTGGCACCTGACCATCCACACCGCCAACAATTGCCAGACACCATTGTGGAGGTAGGTGCTACCCACACACTGGCTGAGGAGCATGCAGATAAGGCCACAGGGCACATCAAGAGACTACTGTTGTGTATGCATCCACAGCTGTACAGGTAGATCATGCATATCTGACATGTTATTTATATATATGTATGTATATATATATATATATATATATATATATATATATATATATATATATATATATATATTATATATATATGTATAGTTTGTTGCTGCATAGTAGTAATAAACAGATCTGCATACGTGGTAGTATTCTGGACTTGTACTATTTATGTACTGTATTTCTGAACCCACCCTGTAGCAATGCCTCAGGTTTGGCCACTGACTTTGCATCTCTCACACACTTATGTAGGTCCCTCTGGTATACCACCAAGGCAGCAGCTTGTAGTTGGTGAGTATGGTTTATGTTGATGTTTGCCAATACACCGGGCATGTAATGGCTATGGTATAATGCATGCACACATCTAACACACCTATCCAGAATGCATGCTGTACATGTTCACGTATTGTTGCTGTTAAATGCACTGCATCACAGTGATGACCATGATGGGGTATTGGAAGGGTATGTCAGAAACCTCCAAGATGACTAATATCCTGTCTTTGCGAAATGTGTCCACAGGGATTAACATAATGTTGGGACACATGGCCTACAGTAGGGACATGTGTGAAACATCACCCTTATACAGTGCAACAACAGTGTAGCTACCAGTATTACAATGGCAACTGTTACAGATGTACACTATGGCATAATGTATTACTGTGGTCCATATTATTAGCTGGGACTAGGCTGTAACACATGGTGTTCAGTGTATTGGACACTGCAAACTGACACACATGTGTAGGCCTTACTTGTCAAGCATCTGAAAAAAGGCTGAAGGTGGGGAGGTTGTGTCAGTATGATGTACCAGTGCACTGCAGCAGGGATCCTAAGGATGCTAAGAATGGCTGTATCTGCACACAATCAGGTTCAGGAACTGTGGCATACTTAACCCTACCCCCACAGCAAATGTGACGGCAGTGTGTGAACACCAGGGGATGTGCACATGAGTAGACCTTGCAATCATGCAGATTTGGGGGACATGTGTAGGCCAGACTGACCATACACTGGCAAATGCAGATGGCCCATGCTAGTATACCCCTGCCAGGAATAGTGACTGCTGTAGTACACATAACAATAGGTGCAACAAACTGTCATGATAAGGGTGTGCACACATATGCCCACACGGAGTGTATGCATTGTGGTCAGCATCCGCACACCTAACACATTTCATAGACACTGCATGAGAATGTACAGGACATATGTCACATATAGGGCTCATGTACTGTTAATATATGCAGTGACGTGGTCCCATGGCAGATCAAGGAAGGGTGCGTCATATCAATAAAGGTGTGTATACTCCCAATAGGTACGTTATGGTCTGACGGTAGTCAGTGTAATAGTATTGGATTGGTCATACATGGTCCGCTGAAGTTGAGATCTGTAAACCAGACATCAGGCATTCATAAATGACATCTGTCCTTATATGATCCCAGGTATGTGCTGCTAAAAAACATAGGGGCTGTGAGCATTAGAGCTGACATAACTGACACAGTACTACACATTCAGCAATGGGTTGTACACCTGTGAGGTTTGGTGCACAGTACATGGCAGGGTGCAGAACAGGTTCACATCAATACTGTGTACATGGGTGCAGTGGTATCCAGGGGAAGGGGCATTACCTACTAACACAGCCCATGCATCACGCACATGTATATTGTTGCTAGCATGGATTGACTATAGCTGCACTGCATGCTGTTGTGTACCATATGTTATAAATGTTGACAGATGGGTAATAGGAGGACTGTGTGTACTATCTTTGTGCAACTGCACATGTGTGTCTGTGTGTGTGTGTGTGTGTGTGTGTGTGTGTGTGTGTGTGTGTGTGTGTGTGTGTGTGTGTAAGGTTATTTTGTCTGTAGGGTCAATATGGTGAAGTGGAGGGAGGTTGATGCATGTAGGATGTGTGTGTGCATGTGTGTGTGTTTGTGTGGGTGTCCCTGCATGCACATGTGTGATTGTGGGGTTGTTCATACGACAGTACTTCCCTTTGGGATTGTGCAGTACATGGGCATGGACTGACATGACACACCTGGAATACTTGTCTGATATGTAATCACAGGACAGCCGATAGTATAATAACATGTGCAGCATGGAACATGCATTGGGAGGGAAAGTAGACACCAGGTATACCCTTAATATTGCATTCAGCAGAGAGGTGACCGACAACCCACGTATGCAGCACTACAGATGCATTGGGGAATTACTAGGCAACACCAGGGAGTGTATCCATATATTACAGTTGTCACATGATAGGTTGATTGAGAAGCATATCTGACATGTACTGAGCAATACTTACAAATGATACTCCAGTGCATGACATTATGGAGTGAATGTAGTAGCCCCTCACATATAGGGGCCATGCTCAAGATGTCCGGACATCACAGGGTGAACACTGAATGACAGCAGTGAAGCCATGTAAAGCCACTCCACTCAGATCAAGGAGGCAATGGAGTAACAGGTCTTGTGTTGTGATCACTTGTCCAGGCATTTAGAGAAATGATACGTTAATGAGTGGTATTAATGAGTGTATGTTACCAAGTGTGATGCAAGATGGGGAACATATGGGAATAAACGTGGGACTGTCTGTAAAGTCATGGACAGGTAGGTATTAAGGTGGAATGTGTGTGTGTGTGTGTGTGTGTGTGTGTGTGTGTGTGTGTGTGTGTGTGTGTGTGTGTGTGTGTGTATGTGTACTGTTATACAATGCTGTACAGGTCTTAAGGTGCATTTCTTGTTTTCCCCCACATGGCAAAGTGGGTAAGGGTCCCGCCTGCATGCAGTCTGATGTTGGTGTCCATACAGACACCGAAGATTATGATAGTACAGTTGAGGCACAGGTGGGGTTGTCAGGGGCTGAAACAGTGCCATAATTTGACATCCCCCTCTTAGCCACCCCAACCCTGCACACAGTTTCACTGCCTATGCATACCCCATCACCAGTGGCCATAGCGGAGGGACAGTGGGCAGTTGGTGGCAGGGCACAGGAGAGTGTGGTATACATGCCTATTGTTTCTGGCCAAAGCAAACATAGCTGGCTGTCTGGCAGGGCACCATACAGGCAGATGTCCCAGGGTGCTCGTGGTAGGGCCACTGATCATCAGGCCCTTGGCAGATGTGTCACACCTGGTACCACCAGGCCAATGTTTCAGGCTGTCTTGGGGGGGTGCAGGCACACATAGAACTGTACACCAGACAGAGCCTGAGGCTGCAGAGGGCTGCTGTCACATCTGCAAGTGACAACTTCCATGAACTCTCTGGTGCCTTCCGTGCTCATACCAAGGTCATGGATAGACGGTTTGGTGAGATGATGGGCCTCATCAACCGTGGTTTGTCTGTGCTTGAACATGTGATGGGAGTGCGGCAATGGCCACATGGACATAGGCTGACAATACCAATAGCTGGCAGTCAATTTGGATGTGCTAGGACACCAAGGTGCTCCCATAGTGGCAGTACCAGCCCCAGCACTGCAGCGGGGTGCTGTCCACACCACACCACAGCAGGCCATGAGCACATGGTCCTGGCCATTCCCAGGAGAGACCTGGTTCCAGTGGACATCTGTCATCATCACGGGAGAGCAGCACATTGAGGCCTGTATCTGGATGTGCCCATGGAACCCCTGGCAGACACAGTCCATGTGCCCATGACTGTAAGCGGTGAACTGCACACTCTGCCAGGTATGGTCTGCAGCTGTCCAGAAACTCCTGTATAGGGCAGCCACATGGCAGAACTGTGTGCATGCATACCCACACACTATATGAACACACCTAGGACAACCCCATACACACAACACATCACCACTCCCAGTTCAACTCATTACATCCCTCACCCACACACATGGTGTCAAATGTATGACCCACCCTCAGCCTCTGGCAGACCAACACACACTGTGCACATGATGATACCTGTGCCACATCACTGTCATCCATAACATCGATGCAGGGACAGACTAATATGGTTCTGATGCACATGGTGACTGTACTACAGTGTACCAAAGTACTGCAGTGTAACATGTTGTCAGGAGTAATGCTTAATGTATACATGTCAGGTAGTGTAGCAATCCAGAAATTATGCATTATAGCTGTTAGTAACACTGGTTGATTGTGGTCACCATAATGTTATCCATTTGTGTTGTAGGTGTACATGTGTCAGCAGGAGGATGGTCTGCAGTCATATTCCACAAGGGGTATGGCACTGTAGTGACACCATGGCTGTGACATATCTGGGGTACAGTTGAATGCATGTCACAGGTTTGTATAACAGTTATTGCCTGTGCCACATGGACAGGTGACCCGCAGGGACGTGTATAATTTGCAACTTGATGTAGACCCATCCACATACACACACTCTTATTTGGCAACACTGGGACTAGACCCCTACCAACGGTATGTAGTGCTACTGAACTGTGTGGCTTTCATTGCACACACCACACAGGGTGTAGGGTGAGGTGTGTTCCAGTTTACATGTTACATGCAGAACATCCCCAGACATGTACAGTATGCTAATGGGGAATGTAATGGTTGTATATGGACAATACATTTATTTATTTTACATTTGTTGACCGGGCTAGTCTGGCTGGATACATGTCCATTTTCAGCAGAGGCCCGAGGAGAAAAGCTCCACTAAATACCACCTACATTAACACAATCATCATTGCTTTTAAATATGAAATATAAAAGAGTCATAACAACACACAGAATGACATACCATCATATACATATTAACAGACACATAACAGGCAGGCACACATCCGAGAGACCCGGGCTTATTGGTGCTAACTAACTTGTCCATGTGTCCCATGTGTTACAGGTAGGCTGCAGATGCATAACTGGGCTGGATTGTGGTATCAATTGCCTATATAGTTGATGGTGACAGTTGAATCATAAAGTGGTACATGGGGCATGTACCAGGTGTACCATGGTGTAATGACAGTGTACACAGCACCCACATCCCCCAGTGGATATTGTACTCCCTGGAACCCATGATGACACTCTGACATACCCACCATCACACATTGCCCATGACTGCAATACGACCCATTGTATATCCAGCAGTGGTACTACAGGGATATGCATCTAATGCACTTGCCACAGGCATAGTAGGGTGTTGCATTGTCATGCCTCTCCTATGGGCAGCAACAACACTATCTGTACTACTGTGTGGCAATATATATTGTAATAGGAGTATGTGGCCTTGGAATGCTGTACCCTACAGATATAAAGACATGCACACATACACACACTTCCCAGAACTCAGTGGGTATCCCATGCCTATCGACCCATTTGTACAACACTGTTGTGCTGCTACTGCTAGGCTTGTGTAGCCGGTAGGGAGAGGTGTGTAATAGGGTACATGTAATGTCCCATACAGCAGCAGCCACAACTGACTATGGCAATGGGCATTGTGGTGGTTGTGAAGGCCCTCGTGGAATTCCCAACTACAGGTGTACTAACACACAGACACTGCTATCCTCAGTAATGCACACATATACATGTGTCAGTACTGGAGAGCATCGCTGCAGGTGGTCATAGCTGTGTACCTGGCTATTGTCCATGGAGAGACAGGTTGTGAAGAGAATGTGTGTACAGTGGTATCATGCCACTTGCCATGTGCCAGCAGGCAATCTATCAACAGACTTCACTGTCATGACCCTCAGGGTGAGAGTGACATGCATCAGCCAATCTTCTGGGTGCCTCCTGCACATGGCCACTGCAGTGATCCAGTTTGACATGTATGCAACATGTATTACAACACATGGTTAGTTTCTGTGATGGAGACCTGTACCCAAGCATGTTCTGTTGACTGTGGTAATGTAGTGGAGGTACCCATGGCATGTGGTGCGTACAGGGTGTTGTCTCCTATATGTGCCAGTTATTACACAGCTGGGCAGACATGTCAGTGTCAATCAAGCATATGTTGCCTGTACATATCCAAGCTGGATACCTGCCATCTGCGCATCTGTACAGGGACTGACAGTCATCAGCTTGGCAAGTAGCTATGCAGTAGGATGTATGTGTCGACAGATAGATGTTTGACAACAATATGTATGCCATAACTACATGTTGGAAGCCCTCACTAACATATGCTGTACAGACGGTAGTCTACAGTTACATTCGACATATTGGAGCATTATCCAGCAGGGGATATATACTGTGACACAGCTCGCACACCAGGAGCACAACAGGGAGGCCTCAGAGTCCAGCTATGCCTGCAGGTGTGCTTGTTGTCAGTACTACATTTAGCACTCTACTCTTGCCTGGGAAAACACTGTCAACAGTAGTATCACCATGATACACTACATGCCAGTGTGACAGCACGTACCCTGGGTTACTATTCTTGTATGTCACACATTCACATGGATAACAGTGCTGTACAGGTCTGATATACTTGTGTGTCCCAGGCATGACACACACCCCTTGCTACTGTAATGACAGCACATAGGTGCATGTATTGTACATGGCATTACATACACTTATCACAGATGTCATTACCCTGCTATGCTATCAGACTGGGTGTTGAGAACTGGTTACCAGGGCTAAGCCATGCTTAGCAGGTGTCAACATTGCTCCAATTTAACAGCTAAGCAGATTTGCACACTGGTAAGCGAAGCCCACATGGTGTAAGCGCCCATACATTTAACCATACATTAGCACCACTTAGCTTCACGCAAACCCACGCAAAGTCAATTAAAGCTGCTCAAAACTGCCTAAACCACTCTGTATCCAACAACCCTTCTTTTGCCCAGCAACAAAATAAACAGCCCTTGCAGGTCTTGAACCCAAAATCTTATACACTATAGCCACAGCAGTTAACCAGTATGCCATGACCATTGTGAAAACAGTTGCTGTTTTTCCAATATATCTGTCAATGCACATATTGCTTAGTATAGAACAATTGCTTTTACTTCCTCAATTGTGCCGTACTTGTTATTGATGCATTGTTGCATCACATATGTTGTTATATCATAATGTACACTTATCGGATACATATGGTAAGATACATCTGGGAAGGTATACACAAACGTGATGTTTACACATGAGAGGAATATGGATATATACATATACATATGTTGATATATGTCTACATGTACATACACATGTTATTCATACATATATCTGTCTACACATCTGTATAGTGCATCATATATATGACCATGTGTAGATCTCTTTGTATATACACACACACATATATATATATATATATATATATATATAAAATATATATATATATATATATATATATATATATATGTATATGGGATCCATACAGATCCCCAAATCCACTTTCTACCTAAGCAGAAATCACCGAGTATACTTAACCAAAAAAAGTGCTGTTCACTAAAGCATCACTTTCGCATAAGTATGCTCATTGTGCCGGCCATACTATAGTGTGGATAAGGGAAAATTCCTTTTTTGACACTGTAGTGCGACCACGGAGTGAGAATATTAAAGTAGGGGGTGTAGGGGTGCAGGGGGGCTTGCCCACCTGCATAGAAGTAGGTTTAATGTTGTGTTTTTTTGTTCTTTAAACATACTTTACCATAAGCGCTTTTTCCGTGAAAGTGCTTTTGGTAAAATATGTTCGGTGATTATTGATTCGGACATTTGATCTTTCGATCAAAAATCCTAGATCCATATATATATATATATATATATATATATATATATATATATATATATAGATAGATAGATGTATATATATATATATATATATATATATATATATATATATATATATATATATATATATATATATATATATATGTATGCACCCTACAAATATAGCTATTTATGTTGATATATTTTTTAAAAAATTATTCATATATTTTCCAAATTCCCGAACATTACCCCCTTTACCCCTATAATTTTTAAGGGGTTCATTTTTATTGCAAAAATGTAAATTTTCTGTAAAATTTTTTAAAAACATTTTAGGCCATTGTTTTTAAAATGTTTTTATATAAACATTAAAATATATAAGTTCCAAAATTTAAATAATATTGTGGATTTCACCAAAAATGTATATTACATTATTTATAATTACATACCCCTAAAAAACATTAAACCCCCAATGTGGTTTTAAAAGTTGGGTTTTAAAAAATTTATTTGCCCCCAAAATTTATGTGCCCCAATTGCTTTCCTGAAATGATATATAAATATAATATTTTAATAATTTAAAATATTTTTAAAATAAAAATTTTGGTCACATATTTAAATAATAATAAATAATTAATTTTAATTTAATGTTACAAAGATTGTGTAAACTAAAATAAAATATAATTTTTATAATAAATTATATATATTTACATATTCCCCAAGCCAAAAACAGGAAGTGGAAAATCCTACCCAACCAATGTCCAACCCTAGGGGCCCAAAAATTCATTATGGTTTGCAATTATATGTGACTTTCCCCACCCTTTAAAAAGGGGTTGTTTCCATGGTGTTGTGGGAGGGACATTGTTTTAAAAATGTGGCCAAAAGGGCCTAAATGGGGGCAGAAAATCCTAAAAAGGGCCAAGAAAAAGGTTTCCACGTTTGGGACAGAAGGACCTTGGAATACACAATGAACCCAAAAATAAGTGGGCCCGTCTGGCACCCTTTTCAGTCCAGAGGGGTTAAAAACCCCCCATCAAACATGTTACCCGCCCAAATTTTGGTTTTTAAAACCCGAATGGGGTTCAATAAATAATGGGACAAAATATGCCCCCCTTTATGCATGCAAAAAAATTCCCGTTTTTTCCCGGAAAAAACATGCCCCTATTACATTTTTTCCCATACTTTTCCCAGGGGGTTGTGACATACCAAAAATTTTAACAGAATCCCATTGGGTTTGTCAGAAAAACCCAACAGTTTGGTTCTCAGAAGGATTCTTTTAAATAACGGAAAAAAAACCCCCACACTGGTTAATTACCCTAAAATTTTTCCCCAAACAAAGCACTGTTTCAAAAAACAGGCCCGCCTTCCACAACACTGGAAAATACATTTTCCAAAAGGGGAATACAAAATTACCTGAATTATGTGGGCCTCCCCCCGGGGGTGTTTTACAGGAAGAGGGAAACCCCAAACCTTGTGAAAGTTTTTCCCCAAAAACCCAAATTGGCCGCCAAATAAAAAAACACCCAACTAAAATTTTTCCCAAAATTTGGGGTGTTTATCAATTCCCCATGGGAATTTTTCCCCACTTTCCCACATCAATCAGGGACGGGGGCTGCTTCTGGGAGGGCCCTTGGTGTTTGGCCCCACAAAAAAAATGTGAAACAAAGGGTTCCCAAAATCCCCCGGGGAGAGAAAAGAAGAAAAGGACCAAAAACAATGGGAATTAAAACCAACAGTTTGTTTTACACCAAGGGACATTTCAAACCCCTACTGCAACAAACACAAGTCAGAGATGGACCCCAACACAGTTTAAACTTTTCCCAAAAATTATTATACATCTGCAACAGTTTATATTGAATTTGGTTGTTCCATGTGTCCCCAAAAAAAATGGTGTCAACAAGCCCCCTCTTCTGAGGGGCTTTACAAATTGACAACTTGGGGGAAAACCAAAAACCCCCAACATTGGCCCCTGTTTGCGGGGATAAACCCATTTTCCAATTTATGGGCCAAAAGGGTTTTGTTGTGACAATGTTTTATGAAGGGATTGGTAGTAATTGGGCTTCACCAAACGACCAGGGGCCTACTCATCCTTTGCATTCTTTAGGGTTTGGTATTTGGTAAATTTTTAAAAAAAAAGGCTCCCACATGCCCCCGGGCTGCAGGTTTCCCTCAGTGTTGGTTTCCCCACACAGGTTTGGGGATTTGTAACCCCCAAACCACACCTGTTTAAAAAAATTTTCCTTGCTTGCAACTTTCCCTTTTGTAGTCCCTGCAGGAATTTCCCGGGTTGCGCCCCCCATGATTTTTTAAGGAAATAAATTACCCGGGGGTTTCCCCGTTTGCCCAAACACCCGATTAAGGGCCTGGTCAGGGGGGGAATGGAAAAAGGGCCCCACCAAAATGATGTTCCAGGTATTTGGGTGTGGTTTCCATGGGGAATTTTTGGGATGGGAAAGTTCCCGTGTTTACATTTTTCAACAGCAGTTGCAAAATGGGCAAGGAAAGGGGCCCCGCTGATCATGGCCATTTACTTACAAACCAAGCCCCGTGCCCTGCAAAACCCTGGTTTTTCTTCCCCATCCCCCGGGGGAAAAATTGGGCCAGGCAAATGTTGGGGAGTGGGGAGAGTTTCCCTACAATTTTTTGTTACAATTTCCACAGTACATTTCAAACCCGCCCTAGTATTTCACATTTGGGTTTTTGAATAAAATTGTACATTTAACGGGGGAAAAAAAATTAAGGACATTTGCAAAACCCCCTATATGGTCCAGGGGGTTAACATAGCCATAAAGGTTCAGGCAACAAACACAGGGCCCCATAATTGCCCTTCTTTGGGGGGGAATCTATCTAACCTGTTATCCTTGTAAGGTGGACATTGTGACGTATAACAGGGCCACCATATAAGACATTTGCAAAACCCACTCCATGATGAGTCCAGTTGTTACACACTCAAAGCCACCTACACACAGGATACGGACAACAAACACAGACACACACACTTGCCATGTCTGGGATTAGAACTCCTATCTAACCAGTTTATCACACTACAGCATTATGCAGTTACAGGATGCTCCACAGAGATTACTGGAGTACTCCTTCCCCAAAGGTGTATTTCACTGTGAATGACATCAGCAGGTTTGCCAAAGAAGGTCAATGGAGGTTGTAGTGTCTGTGAATGGCCTCAAAAGCATTGCACCCTACACAGGCAAAGAAACACACTAACACCCACACTTGCCATGTTTGGGAATAGAACCCCTACCAAAGTACAATATCACACTATAGCATTACGTTGTTATAGGATGTGCCATGGAGATTACTGGAGTACACTTTCCCCAAAGGTATATTTCATTGGGAATGACATCAGCAGGCTTGCCAAAGAAGGTCAATGGAGGTTGTAGTAACTGTAAATGGCATCAAAAGCATTGCAAATTACACAGACAAAAAAAAATGCACACACAAACATCCACACTTGCCATGTCTGGGAATAGAATCCCATACCAAAGTACTATATCACACTACTGGATTACACAGTTATAGGACACGCCACAGAGATTACTAGAATACTTATTCCCCAAAGGTGTATTTCACTGGGAATGACATCAGCAGACATGCCAAAGAAGGTCAATGGAGGTTATAGTGACTGCGAATGGCCTCAAAAGCATTGCACCCTACACAGACCAAGAAACACACAAGCATCCACACTTTCCATTTCTGGGAATAGAACACCTACCAAAGTACTATATCACACTTCAGTATTACGCAGTCATAGGATGCACCACAGAGATTACAGGGTTACTCTTTTCCCAAAGGTGCATTTCAAAGTGAATGACATCATCAGGCTTGCCAAAGTAATGCATCTGAAAAGTAGTGAGTGTGACTAGCCTAAAAAGCATTGCGCCCTGCACAGACAGAGACACCCAAACACATTTGCCATATTTGGAATTAGAATTCCTACATACTTAGTTTATCACACTACAGCATTACACAGTTAGAGGACATGCCATGGAGATTACTGGGCTACTCTTTTCCCAAAGGTGTATTTCAAACTGATTGACATCAGCAGGCTTGCCAAAGTAGGGCATTTGAAATATAGTGAGTGTGGCTAGCCTAAACTGATTGATATCAGCAGGCTTGCCAAAGTAGGACATTTGAAATGTAGTGAGTATGACAAGCCAAAAAAGCATTGCTCCCTACATTGACAGAGACACACACCCACACCAACTCACAGTTGCCATGTTTGGGATTAAAACTCTTACCTAACTAGTTTATCATACTACAACATTATGCAGTTATAGGACGTGCTACAGAAATTATTGAGCTAGTCCTTTTCCAAAGGTGTATTTCAAAATGAATGACATCAGCAGGCTTGTTTAGTTAGGGCATTTGAAATATAGTGAGTGTGACTAGCTTAAAAAGCATTGCTCCCTAGACAGACATACACACACACAAACCTGCCATGTCTGGGAATAGAACTCCTACATAATTAGTTTATCACACTATAGCATTATGCGGTTATAGAACGAGCCACAGAGAATATTGGGTTATTTTTTCCCAAAGGTAGTATTTCAAACTGAATGACATCAGCAGGCTTGCCAAAGTAGGGCATTTGAAATGTAGTGAGTGTGACTAGCCTTAAAAGCATTGCTCCCTACAATGACAGGGATACACACAGTTGCCATGTTTGGAAGCAGAACTCCCAACTAACTAACTTATTACACTACACCATTAAGAAGTTATAGGATGCACCACAAAGCTCAGAAAAAGGCAGCAAGCAAGCAGGAAACAGCCACGGGGAGTATGCCAAGATCACTATAAGGCACAAAACCACTGAAAGCAACACAAATCCAAATCCAAGGACGAACTGCACGAAGAAAATTTATTTAACGTCTCACAGCAATCACGTTTTCGTTGCCCATGCAACTTCCTCAGAATACAAATCAATCTGACATACCCTGGTGTTATATATACAACAATTGATGAATTATTATATTAGTTAATTGCCAATTAATTCTTAAAGCAATAAATAAAAATTCATAAACTGCTAGAACATAGATATTTTAAACGTAATATATTGTATCATCTTAAATAATATAACATATATACTTGATGTACCCTAAATTTGTTTAAAACATTTTAAAAACACAAATAAAATTAATTCCTCTGTGTCTATTCTTGAAATATAAAAAACACAGGTAAAAATTTTTTTAAACATAAATTATATATGAAATATATAATATATATTTAATTCAATCACAATATTATACACAATTTCAGTAGAATGTTGTAAATACACCAATTATTTTAAAATTCCTTATATTCTGTTACAACAAATCTGCTTTAAGCTTCAAATAAGGCATGATGGAAATAAGGTCATTAAGACCCGGAGCCTTATTTGAGGCTAACAGTATCTGCCAACATGTCTCCCTATGTGATAACCTGGCTTCCCAATGTCCTCCCCTAGGGTTTTTTGGTATTGACTCCAATACATAAAACATAAAAAAGGCAGATTGACAAACCAGTGTATGCTTGTAAAGTGCATTTGAACTGCTTTGCTTCTGTATCTCATAAAGATGTTCATATATACGTCTTTTAAGCTGTCTTTCAGTCTTGCCTACATAAAATGCTGGGCAAGACCTACAGACAGCCAGGTAGACTAAACCTGCAGAATTGCAATTATGGTATTTCTATGAATAGATCTTCCTATTTCTACTTTCCAGATATAGGTGTTCCTGATTAATGACATGTTTGCACTGTCTACAATGCCCACAACGAAAAGTACCCTTTCTGGATTGTTTAGAAGTACTTACATAAGTGTTTTGTTCTAAGAGATTTTTAATATTAAGTCCTCTTTTGTAAACGGTGCTACATGACATGTCCTTAAGATTATTCAAATCTGTGAAGTCCAAAAAGGACTCCATTTCCTTCTGGATAATATACCTAATATGTCCTGCATCTTGGCTAAATGCAGTAACAAATGTCAAATTGGAACTTGTAAAGTTGGAAATGGAAGGAAGTCTTTCCATGCTTATCTCAATAAGTCCCCTACCCAAGATAGGAAAAAATCTAGTACCCCTAGCTTGACTAACCTCTTCACAGACTGATTTTATTAGAGGTATGGGGTATCCCCTATCAGCAAACAGCAAACTCAGTTTTTCACATTCAGTACTGAAATGTTGATCGTCCGAGGTCATACGTGAGACCCTAACAAATTGTCTCTTGACAATGGACCTTTTTTGAAATTTGGGGTGGGAGCTAGAATAATGCAAGTAGCTGTTAGCAAAAGAAGGCTTTCTGTATACACAGGACCCAAAGCTATTAATATGTTTATAAAGAGTTACATCTAGATAATTAACTTCATGAACTGAAATTTGATACGTAAATTTCAAAAATTCAGTAGTAGAATGTAAATAGTTGACAAATTCTTCTATACATTGCTTCGGTCCTGTCCAGAAAATGCAAATATCATCCAGAAATCGGGTGTAATGAATCCAAAACTTAGAGTACTCACTTTGTAAAACAAATTTATTTTCCCATATAGACAAAATCATGTCTGCATAGGTCGGAGCACAATTGGCCCCCATGGATACACCCGATGTCTGTTGGAAATATTCCCCACCAAAATGCACATAGTTGTATTTGAGAACCAGTTCCAATAAATGCATAACTAGAACCACATCATTGTTGGTAACACCTGCACATGCCCACAAGGCCTCTTCCATCCAAGCCAAACCTATTGAAGGAGGTATGACCGAGAAAAGATCTACCACATCTATGGTAACAAACAGTAGATCAGATCTATACAAATCACTGGTAATCCCACGTAAGAATTCCCATGAATCCTTTAATAAATGTTGCTGCTTACCCCATAGCTGCTTTAATTTCCAGTCCAAAAATTTTGAGAGGTTGTGGGTTTTAGACCCCTGAGCAGCAACAATAGGCCTCAAAGGAGGGTCCGTGACATTTTTGTGAGTTTTAGGCACTCCAAAGATGGTGGGAACTTTGGGATGTAAATTGCTAAGAAAAGAGTAAAGGTCCTGTTCAATAACCTCCTGATCCAGGAGATCCTTGATGGCCATATCGATCTTCTTGTATGACATGTGTACCTCATTTAAAGAAACAATGGTGTATTTAGTGGTATCATTAAGTAAATCATGCATTTTTGCCTCATATATCAAGTGATCCATGATAACCGTACCACCCCCTTTGTCGGGTTCCATTATCCAGACGGATGCATTACAACATAGGTCAGTGAGAAGGGCATTCTCTGCCTGTGTAAGATTAGAATAATTTTTAAACCTGCCCACTTGACTCCGTATGGTGTGAACAATCCTATTTTCCAAGTTGCTAATTTGTGGATGTAATGGAGGATTGTAGGTACTAGATTTTCTAAGCATAAGGCAGGGGGCCATATTGTCAGATCCAAAAATAAGCTGTAAATTAAGCTTACACATGAAAAGTTTAACATCAAGAATGGTATTAACCATACTGTAATTTCTACTGGGTACAAACTTAAAACCTTTTGTAAATAGGGAGAACCAAAGTTCAGTAATGGCTATATCACTATAATTGTAAATGTGATACCCATTGAGTGTATGTTTAGAAAAATTGCCAAGTTCTGTAACCTCAATGTTCCCATACTTTACCATTCCTGATTCTGTTCTCTTCTCCACCCCCTGTTTTTGGCCCCCCCGACATTCCGAGGAGAGCAAGGTGCTGGATAATACTGTTGGCCCTGTTGTTTGTGGGCCTGCTGGCGAAGACGTTCTGATCTCCTGGGTAAAAAATCAGGGTCAGAATATGTCTCATCTTCAAATGGATGTAATGGTGGGGGAGAAGAAAATTCCTGTCCAGGGGACTGTATATCCCATGTATTAGTAGTATCCCTGTACCCTGGCTGAAATGATGTACCACTCCTGAAATTTGGTGGATTGGGATACTGCCTACCTTCCTGATATTCCCTGATATCTCTATTAAGCTTCCTATATTTTCTATTAAGCACTGTATTGCACTGTTGATCTACCTGTGTCCTAAGTGCATAATATTTACGTTTTTCAGAATCAATGGTAAACTTTAAATCTGAAGTAACATTTTCATTAAGTTTAAAAATCTCTAGTTGTAGATATTTAAATTTCAATTTCATTTCTTTTAATAATGGCTCTGACAATCCCAAAGCCACATTCATCAAAAATCTTAATCAACTCAGAGTGAAAATCACTCCCACAAGTGACATTATTAGGAAATTTATGTACACGCAGACCCTTAGGTACAATCTGTTTCTTAAGACATTCATGTAAATATAAATTATCTAACTGCAATGTCTTGTACCTGAATAATTTGTGTTCAAGAGTCCGCATATTGTCCGCAAAAGAAATGCCACCATTGGGAGGATTTTCATGGTTTTCATTGAACTGAAAAACGTGTTGAAGTTTAACCCATTCAGAAAATGTAGAGGCTGGATGAACCACAGAATCCGTTTGAGAATGTCCAGGGCCATTGGAAACACTGTCATTAGCTTCTTGAAAAATGGCTAGTGTTTTAAGAAAGTTGCTAATATCCACGTTGTCCATAACCTCCGAGTGGCTGGATGTATCTTTTGAAATGCCAGGTACGGAAGGACCCGCCGTACATGGTTTAAGCACTTTCAGAAGTTCATGCTGTTCAGCTAAAATGGACTGTAATCCTTGACTGAGTGGTGTAAGGAGTTGAACTAGCAAGGTAAGTTGGCCCGTGAGTTGGCGCGTGTCAGCTGGAATAGCCGATACACCCTCCTCCACACTAGCGCCGGAAGCACCAGAAGAGGCAGTTCCCCAAAGGTGTATTTCACTGGGAATGACATCAGCAGACATGCCAAAGAAGGTCATTGGAGGTTATAGTGACTGCGAATGGCCTCAAAAGCATTGCACCCTACACAGACCAAGAAACACACAAGCATCCACACTTTCCATTTCTGGGAATAGAACACCTACCAAAGTACTATATCACACTTCAGTATTACGCAGTCATAGGATGCACCACAGAGATTACAGGGTTACTCTTTTCCCAAAGGTGCATTTCAAAGTGAATGACATCATCAGGCTTGCCAAGTAATGCATCTGAAAAGTAGTGAGTGTGACTAGCCTAAAAAGCATTGCGCCCTGCACAGACAGAGACACCCAAACACATTTGCCATATTTGGAATTAGAATTCCTACATACTTAGTTTATCACACTACAGCATTACACAGTTAGAGGACATGCCATGGAGATTACTGGGCTACTCTTTTCCCAAAGGTGTATTTCAAACTGATTGACATCAGCAGGCTTGCCAAAGTAGGGCATTTGAAATATAGTGAGTGTGGCTAGCCTAAACTGATTGATATCAGCAGGCTTGCCAAAGTAGGACATTTGAAATGTAGTGAGTATGACAAGCCAAAAAAGCATTGATCCCTACATCGACAGAGGCACACACCCACACCAACTCACAGTTGCCATGTTTGGGATTAAAACTCTTACCTAACTAGTTTATCATACTACAACATTATGCAGTTATAGGACGTGCTACAGAAATTATTGAGCTAGTCCTTTTCCAAAGGTGTATTTCAAAATGAATGACGTCAGCAGGCTTGTTCAGTTAGGGCATTTGAAATATAATGAATGTGACTAGCTTAAAAAGCATTGCTCCCTAGACAGACATACACACACACAAACCTGCCATGTCTGTGAATAGAACTCCTACATAATTAGTTTATCACACTATAGCATTATGCGGTTATAGAACGAGCCACAGAGAATATTGGGTTATTTTTTCCCAAAGGTGGTATTTCAAACTGAATGACATCAGCAGGCTTGCCAAAGTAGGGCATTTGAAATGTAGTGAGTGTGACTAGCCTTAAAAGCATTGCTCCCTACAATGACATGGATACACACAGTTGCCATGTTTGGGAGCAGAACTCCCAACTAACTAACTTATTACACTACACCATTTAGAAGTTATAGGATGCACCACAAAGATTACTGAGCTATTCCATTCCTAAAGGTGTATTTCAAAGTGAATGACATCAGCAGGCTTGCCAAAGTAAGGCATTTGAAAAGTAGTGTGTGTCTAGCCTAAAAAGCATTGTTCCCTACACAGAGACACACACACACAAAGTTGCCATGTCTGGGATTAGAACCTACCTGATTAGTTTATCACACTACAGCATTACACAGTCATAGGACACACCACAGAGATTACTGGGCTACTTCTTTCCCAAATCTGTATTTCACTGGGAATGACATCATCAGGCTTGTAATAGTAGGGCTATGTAGAGGGTAGTGTGCGTGTGCATGAGCCATAACCCATTAATCTAGAGGTAGACACACCACACTCAGGCACACGCAGGTTTATATTCTGCAGCTACGTGTATACAACTGCTAGATGACTACTGCCTTGTACAGTCATGTTGCACAGCTAGCACTTGCACCACAGAGTCTGTATTGCTGAGGGATACCAATGGCCCAGTGAGTAATATTTGCACATCATGTGGTTGCAGCCATTTGGCTGTGTGCTGGGTGGGACAGGCCTCATGATGGAAGGCTCTTTGTCTCTTCCACACATCTATGTATGTATACTATTGGCATATTATAGTGTGCTGTCCTTGAATATATATATGTATTCGTATCCAATGTGTGTGCAAATCATGACTGGTGCATACTGAGGAGTGTATGCACTAACATTTGCAACTGTTAGATATGTATGGTCCACTGTTGTTGGCAGACATGGGCTTCATTTAAGTGTGTGAGCATGCCCAGTATGACCTTTCAGTATGTTGTTGTCTGACATCGCCTTCATTTCTCTAAATGTGTGAGCATGCCCAGTATGCCCTTCTGTATTGAATGTGTGGATCCATTCCAGGTAGTTTGTACTCCAGTGCAGACCTTTGTGTTCTACATCTACAGCTAGAAAACTGTTTCTGCAGGATATCTGTAGATCAGTTGGCAATATGGGGTCAAATTGTGCAAGGGATAGTGTGTACTGTAGGTGATTGTGTCTGTGCTGCTTCTGCTACATAGTAGTGGTGTTAGCAGAGATATTCAGACATGTGTACTGTTATACACTGTGATGTTTTATATCCTCAAGTACTGTCAGGTGGACATTTTTGCTCACAGTGATGTCCTGGGGAACACAGGGTGAATGCAGCTGTGCCCAGCATTGTGCTAACTCCTACATATTCATGGAAAGTTATGCCATTCTGGAGGGGGAGCTGCAGACACTTACTGCCGGGTCTGTGCATCCAGTTCAGCACCTTGGTATAGTGATGGCAGAGGATCCCATACTTGTACATCCATCGACGTGACAATATGACCTTATCTTGCTGTGGCAATATCTCCCAGCTGTACAGATTCACACAGGTTACCCAGAGGCAGGGGTCATAAGTCAGGACATTACCCCTATTGTGGTGTACAGGCAGGTTTATAGCCACCCATTTTTGTGTTTGTAGCCAGGGATAGTATGTGCACACGGCTGTGTGTCGGAGTTTGCACATTCCATGCTGCCCATGCTACCACCCCACCTCTATTATTCTTCTTCCATACATTATGCATACATTCCCTGATACTTTCCCTATAGTTATGACCTCATCACAGCTGTGTTTTGGTGTTGGTCTACACCATGTAGTGGGACATAGTGGACATGTTACTTTTGTTTGTCCTCATTATGTGGAATGTGTTATGTTGTTATTTTGGTGTCCATGACATAACATACATTGGCAGTACGGGTAAGACCCAGGCCTTTGGCAGAAGCCTGTAGGGCATTTGGTGGTGATGCAGGCCAACTGTAGCAGGCCGTTGCATTATGTCAGTCCTACAGTCCCAGACTGCCATACTGTATATTCCACTGGGGTGACAGGGTAGGTGTGCTAGGTTACATGACTATACTTTCTATCAGTATTGATCAGGTGGTGTGGATGCTGGCAGGGTGCTGCTTACACTTAGGAACACACCTGCATGGGACACTTGCACTGCATGCTGCATTTTTTTGCTATTGCCATACACAGGTGGGGGTCATGTTGTACCCATTCCCAACAGCAGGGATAAGACCAGAGAGGTACCTGTGGGTGATGTTTGGGTGAGCTGGGTGCATGAGTGCTATGGACACTACTCGCATCTGACTCACAGATATGCATGGGGCATTCCAGTTATGCTGGCTTTTGCAGGGACATCAGCCATTTCCCAATACATCAGTCCTATCACCTTTGTGATCTGCGAGTGTTCGGCCAGACGACATCGGTATTCTGTACTACAAGCCCAGATAATGTGATGCATACCTGTATGTACAATTCCAAGGGTGTGTACATTTCACGGTTACATATTATATACTGTATGTCTGGGGTACTTTTCCCTGTATACTGCTTGTATATCTAGCCCAACAGTCATGGCATGTCCATCTTTCAGATAGTGACACATATTACCGCCATACATTTACAATGGCTTACTGCTAGCATGTGTTATACTGAGGAGCATTGTCTTTGTCACTGCAGTTGTGAGGACATGGCCCTGTCATCGGCAGTAGTGGGCAATGGCCACCAGGTCAAACCTCAACATGCATACATACTGACTACTCTCACACAATATGAAACACACACCAACCTAACACACGCATACCTACATATTGTACAAATGCTACAATCTATCCTGCTACCTTGGCCACCTCAGGTCATCTGTGCTCCCCTGGTATTATACCTACACATACATGTTACTACATGTCTACATCAGATTGGAGGGGGGTACACCTGACTGTTACTACAGTTCTACATAGGATTGGGGGCACACCTGACTGTTACAATGTGTGTACATCGGATTGGGGGATACACCAGACTGTTACTACATTACTACTTAGGATTGGGGGGGCACACTTGACTGTTTCTACACTTCTTCATAGGATTGGTGGGCACACCTGACTGTTTCTACATTTCTACACAGGACTTGGGGGGGGGCACACCTGACTGTTTCTACATTTCTACATAGGATAGGGGGGCACACTTGACACTTGTACACATTTGCTATGACTGTACTGGCATGCCAGGTACTCCATTTCATTCTGTATTCTAACCTATCATGCTGAATAGAGGCATATCAGTGTACTATAGCTCTAGGGTTTGATTGACCTACATATCAGTTTCTGACTTCCTACCCTTCAGAACTAACATCCCACTGCCTGACCTGCTGTAGTCTGTCTGTGTAGGCCTGGGGGAGAGGTTACCCATTGCCATCATTCAGACACCTTAGCACAGCCTTTGTTTGTATTTGTATACACCTGTCCTGCTGACTGAGACTGTTGCTGGGTATGTGAACCTCCTTGACTGGCATGTGTGTGTCATATGGGCACACATGTGGCCCAGCAAATTTCCTGTAGTGGGTTTGTCGCTGTGTGTAGTAGTGGCTACTATGGTGACACCAGTATTTGTTACAGATCTCATGGTGCCACTACAGGTGTCTATATCTGCTGGCATTCTGTTCAGCCTCCCAATTCCCTTGCATGCTCACATTCATAACATAGATACAAGTAACAACACATACTACTCCATTCAGAAATTGGTAAGGAGCGTGACTTACCTTGTGCATGTGCAAGTATTGAGGATGGTACTGGAGGGCTGCCTATGTTGGATGCACATAGTACACTCCCTATACATGGTTGAGCACAGGTAGTGTCAAGTTTGGCATCCCTTTTACTGTATGTGCGAGTCAAAGAGTGGTGTCATTCCCTGGGTCCCTCCTGTGTCAGTGTATGTGCTATGTGTTGCCTCTTTACCATGGCCAGGGAATACTGGGCACACCTCCTTCTGCCTACTGGGGCAGGCTCAGGTTGTTCTTCCTCCGAGTCACTCTGTGCCTGTGCAGGCCTTGGCAATGGCGGGGGGCTGTGTGGCCCTGCCCCATGCTGTTCCTGCTGCAGCTGTTTCCGCAGGATCATATTATGTAGCATGGTACATACGATGAGAATTTGAGTACATGTAGCTGGGGAGTACTGCAAGGTTCCAACGGATGTGTCCAGGCACCAGAACCGTGACTTGAGCATCCCAAACACATGCTCTCTTACAACTCTGGTCAGTGCATGTGCCTCATTATGGAGTTCTTGTTCAAGTGTGTGTGCATTTCTGATGGGTGTCATCAGCCATGGTTCCAGTACATAACTAGCATCCTCCACTAGGTGACCGTAAGGGATGTCCCCACTGGAAAATCTCTGGTACAGCTGCATCAGATGCCAGATGTGGGAATTGTGAGAGCTTCCAGGCCAGCCAGCACACACATTCATTATTATGCCCTGGGCATCACACATGACCTGGCAGTTGATAGAGGGGAAGCCCTTGCAGTTAATGTAGACCATACCCCGCTCACCGGGTGGTGCTTTGATGCATATGTGCGTGCAGTCTATAGCGCCCACTATCTCAGAGTATTCTGCTATTTGGTGGAAGAGATGCATATTGCTGGCCAACGCCTCATGGGTGTTTGGGAAATATACGTGCTCATTGGCATATGCTGACATGGCATCCAGGAAATGGTGGAGTACCTTGGATGCTGATGCCTGTGAGATCCCCATGATATCCTCAGTTGGCCTTTGGAAAGTACCTGGAGCTAGTATTCATAGGCCTACACATACCTTGGTATCCACTGGGATGGGTTCCCCTCTGTTAGCTCTGTGTGTGAGGCATGGCCGGCACAGCTCAACAATTTGCTGTAGGAGGTCCCTGTCCGTCCTATAGTGCTCCGCTATCTCCAGCTCATGTAGCCCCTAGTAGGCTACCTTGGGTCTGTACAGTCTTCTCCATCTCCTCACTGTGGGTTGGTCAACAGCATTCTCATCCTCACCACTCTCAGCCTCTTCCACATGTTAATGTATGATAGCTATTGCAGCCTCTATCATTTTGTTGTTTTTCTTTGTTAAACTTCGCCCACTTGTATACACTGGTGGTGTAGAGTATGTGGGAAAAAACAGAGGAAAGGTGTTTGCATAGTTTATAGTAGTGTTCTGGGCTGGGCTGGTCTGCTGCCTGTGTATTTGGCTGATTCTGATACATTTCACCTGCCAGCTATGCTAGTTCTCCTAGATTACCTTCCTACTGCTGTTTTCCCTTCCCATTGCCTTCCTGTTTAACCTCAGTTGTGTGCCACGCAAACACAGTGCTCAAATGTGCACAGAGCTGCTATTTCCTGGTTTACTTTTTTTTCCCTTTAAAACCCGGTGTGCGGCACGCACACCCGCTTAGGCAAGGTAAAGAGTGATAGACAGCCTCAGACACACCTCCTTGCTTAGCTCTGCTAAGCTAAGGGTAAACCTGAGTCACAGGGCTCCACTCCACTTACAGAATGCCTGAAACACCCCCCTATGAAGTTCAGCTAACTCCCAGGCTTGCACCAAGCTATTCCTACTCTTACACTTTTGGGTGCTGACTAGCATGAAGGGGAAATCTGGGATTCAGTATCATTCCCCTCATTTGCATAGGATTGCCTGCTGATGCATAGTTACAGGTCCCACACTGAGCCTCCCCCCTTAGCAACAACTAGTCACTGGCCATGTTGTCCTCTGCCTGCCATTGACTATAATGGCAAAATAGTGATTTTGGTTATAATGCTTATTTTAGTTATTTTTTGTCCAATCCTGTTTGTGCGCCACTGCCCTACGCTTAAACAGCCAAAGTCAGCTAAAAATAAATAAAGGTTAATTTTTTTATTTTTGCAACTGTTTTTCCATGCCAATGACCATATATCTGGCCATTGGCATGCTTTCTACATAATATCCACCCTTTATTTTGAGCTGTCATGGCTCCATTTTTTTAGTTTGCAGAAATGTACTCAGTTACTAAACCGAGTACATTTCTACAGATTACACTAGTCCTGCACGGCCGGCTGCCAGCTTCCTGGATCGCAAATTCAGCTCATTTGCATGGATTTCGCCTGCAAATGGGATCATTTGCATATAGGAGCTGAGTCCATGCAGGACTAGTGCAGGAGTGCTTGTGCATGTCCCTACAGCTTATTCCTGGATCGCACGGCAGACTATTGCCTGCTGGAGCTCCGGCACTAGTCCTGCACACCGTGCAGGGCTTGCTGAATCTGGTATATATACATATATATATATATATATATATATATATACACACACACACACACATATATACATATATATATATATATATATATATATATATATATATATATATATATATAGATAGATAGATAGATATATATATATATATATATATATAGATAGATATAGATATATAGATATAGATATATTTATATAATGTACACATATAGATTCACTTCAGAAGACTGAAAGCCCAAAATCTTGAATTTCAAAAGACTGAGACCAAAATCCTGAAAGTTCAAAAGACTGAAAACTCAAAAGCTGAATCTCAGAATACTGAAAACACACAGAATACCAACACTTACTATATTCCAGCACAACTACATACAGAAACAAATAAAAGGTAAACTGTTTACCACTTCTCCAAGTATAAGCAGGAGGGCAAGCCTCCCTGCACCCCCCACTTGCGGGGCTGCACCCCCCCACACGCCCTGCTACTTAAATATATCAACTCCGAGATCGCACTCCAGAGAAGAAAATGGCAAACATACCATTATGTATTTCATGACTGTCTGTTGTAACCTTTGTCATGTTCCCTTCTAACTTGCTATACTACAGCATAACTCATGTTAGTGTAGTGAAGTACGATCTCGGAGTTGATATAGTTAAGTACCAGGGGGTGTGGGGGATGCAGCACCCGACATGGGGGGTGCAGGGGGGCTTGCCCCCCTGCTTATACTCAGAGAAAAGTATTTGTTTCTGTATCTTGCTTTCAGTATTTTGAGATTCAGTATTCTGAGATTCAGTATTTTGAATTTTCAGTCTTTTGAACTTTCAAGATTTTGGTGTCAGTCTTCTGAATTTCAAGAGTTTGGGCTTATAGGTGTGTGCGTGTGTGTGCGTGTGTGTGTGTGTGTGTGTGTGTGTGTGTGTGTGTGTGTGTGTGTGTGTGTGTGTGTGTGTGTGTGTGTGTGTGTGTGTGTGTGTGTGTGTGTGTGTGTGTATATATATATATATATATATATATATATATATATATATATATATATATATATATGTTGTGCCTGTTGAAACACAACAAAATGTAACATTTTAAGCTTTGATGTGTGACTTCACATATAACTAATAGGCAATGAGTTCCCACAAGACATATCACTGTATTGTGGCCTAAATGTTCTTTCAGTTGTACGAAATAATTCCCTCTCTCTCTCTCTCTCTCTCTCTCTCCACACTTCAGGATTCTAACACAATTAGAGTGAAACATTTTTACGCATCATGGCATAACAGTGATTGTAGAAATAATCAGTCTAGCCTTTAGTCAATAAATGTATGCTTTTAGAATAATTATATGTTTCTGACTTTGTCTTACATCCAGATGTCATAAATGCTAAAAATATAAATTGCTTTTGTGGCTGCAGATAATCACATTAGCCATCTGTCACTGTCATACAAACAAAACTCTCTTTTTCAAACACCAAGATGCTTGATTTCATAATTGCAGTCAAATTTTGCTTTTCATTTCTGAAATTATTTCAGGAAATGGCTACCTTTTCACCCCATGAGCATAATTCAGTTTTTGCAAACATTACATATGTAGTCTGGAATGAAATGATAGCATTCTTTATTCATCACTCTTACAGATAAGCCACAGCATGGTCTCACATTATAATTATTTTGTTTATGAGATGTATGTACATGTGATATGATATTTAAAAATATAGTGAGGAGCCCTCTGATTCTATGCTGTAGGATGGAAACCAAAGAATCTCTTTTAGTGGATATTGTGAGATTTTTAACAAGGGCAACAAGCAGTGTACAGGAGATGGACAGCAGCTGTCATTGTTGTTACGGATGAACACCGTAAGCTGTTGGATCTCCTCACTATATGTACAGCCATATGGCTGACTTCTTTGATACTCATGTTGACTCAAACCTCCTGCTTGTTATTCCACTCTTATACATCTTCAGATACCTACAGCTTCCACTAAGGCTTTCTTTTAACTTCTTGAGCCTACATAGGCAGTGTGTCAAAAGGATATGGATCTATTCTCACACCAGGTGCTCATATTATTATTTACTAAACAATGCTTCATTGTAACATGAGGAGATCTCACTCTGGAGGTGTTGTACACTGGATAAGCTCTTAAACCAAGGTGTCACATACTGGAGGATGTAGAATCAGCTCAAGCAGATTCCCCAGTGTCCTGCAAAATGCAGCCACGTTTATAAATACCATGTCGGGACTTGGAAAAGAACCACAACTCAAAATGATTTACTTCATGATCAAACTGAAAGAAATGAATTGATCCACCCACTGCTAAATATTTGTATCAAAGCCTATTGCTGTTGCCTGTCTTTATTTGGAAATGCATTTCTTTCCTGTTATAATTTGCAGCTGACAAGTAGTCGAATACATTTGTATTGTGGCCCTCAGTTCTTTCTAAGAAAGGGAGTATTTTGAAGGTTTTCAAAGGCAGATGAGCAACACAGCTGCCATGTTAGATTGGTAAACCACCCTGCAGCAAATAATAATTGTACAATCTGCTTAGTTAAAGCAAAGTTAAGAAACGTTTGTTGGGATTAAACAGAATTGTCTTTAGTAACCCTGCCTCTGTGAATGGTGATGGTCAGGCAGGTGAAGTTAGAGGTTGGATGTGGCTGTTTCCCTGTCACCATTAAGTCCTGGTGGAGTACTTAGGTTAGGATTATATTTCTCAATGCCCCTGATTTTAAAGGATGTTTGTTATGTTTTCTCAAATTTTGCCCTGTCCCTCAGATAACTTTTGATTTTTTTTTTGTAAATCACTGAGGATTATAGTCAGTAAAGAAAGACATAAGGTTTTGTAGTTTGTATTGTCCAGAAAATGTATCTTGATTAACATTTTAAGTGAACTGGAGTAACATTTACAAACTGTACTGAGGTTAGGCTTTCTACTCTCATTAATTTTATCTTTGTCCATAATTCTTTAGTAACCAAGCTGAGAGGTATAATTGGGGCACAGGTTGGCCTGGCCCTTTCCACAGGGTCTTTAAGTTAGCAGTCTACTTGCTTCATTCCTTACTGCAGTGTAACTAAGTAGGCTGGAGGTCTGGTGTGTGTTGGTTAGAATGGAAAACACTTTGAGCAGCTAGGTAGGGATTTTTGGATTTTCATTTAAGCTTTTGAGGTAATTATATTTAGTGTTAAATATTTCTTAGCCACTTACCATCTTAATGGATCTTTATATTAGCTCTTGACTGGATCAGTTTCAGGTTTTGATTTTATCTTGGCTGTTTTCCTCACTACCATTTAGTTAGATGGTTACTTATATTGGTTTACTCACAGTGGAAACATGCTGTTCTCCACTGTATGCATGTTTATTGCAATGATTGCTTGGCCCAAGCTGAAGCGAAAACAAAAAATAATAATTTGGTGCTAATATTTTCGACTCCCTAGAGAAATGTCATCACTCAAAATGCTGAATGCCAACGAGCTGAAAAAAAAGACTGAATATCCAGGAAAAGAGCGAATCTAAAAGATTGCTCTTCTCCATTAATTTTTTTTTTTGCATCCCCCAGACCCACCAGAATTCCTGAGAATTGGCCATATTGGACTTAATATATGCAAGTTCCCTTTTTGAGCATCCAGTCTCTATGTTTCGGGACTTGCTTTAGTGAGTCCTGACATTTCAAATGGTTACTGATATTTTCTCGTTGTTAATTTTGCATGCTGATTAGTGTATTTGTTGTTGGTTCAGTTGAGTTTTCATTTCAGGTTATGAACAAGGAACCACATGGCTTGCTGTACTGCAAGGGAGGTCTTGGGACTATAGTGGAGTTCAGGACAAAGACCTATAAAGCATGATGGTTGGAGGAGGTCTGAAACCCCTAGCTGGTGTGATCATCTTGAATGTTAGCTATTTTAATGGTGGTATGACTTAGTCTAGTCAAGGTGGCAGAATAAATACTTACTTATTGGCTGCTAATTTGCTTCAGTGTTGTTTATATTACTTGTTGTTTATCTTACTGTCTAGTTAATGTTTATCTTAGCTGTTTGGCTTTTAAAAATGTTATTAGGTGCTGGTGATATCGCCTGCTATTTATTTTAACTGTTGCTGACTCACTGGAGTTTCTGAATTTATATTGAACAAGGAGAAATAAGGCTTGATGTACGTGGTGCAGGCCCTGGCATTATTGCTGGAGTGTAGATCAAAGAACTGTGTGGTATGAGTTTACTGACTAAGTTTGAGGCCTGCAGCTGGTGTAATCATCCTGTAATATATTTTATCTATTGCTTATTTTGCTTATTCAGACTGGCATGTTATACAAAGAAGGGGCTAGCAATTATGAGATCAAATGTTTTTTGTAAAAAAAGCTTGTCACAAGTAAATTTCAGTGATCGTCCATATTATCAAATTCTGATCCAGGTTTATGCCAGTATGCTGTTATGTGAGATAATGGTATGTCGGGGCTTGTGGATATATTCCTTCCCCAACATTGCACATTTTTGGCTTAGTTCATGGGTTCATAGGTACTTACTAGGCTAGTGATCTGTGATGATCTTAAGTAGCTTAGCCTTACATTACTGAGTTAGTTTTTAGCCATTAGATTTTGTGTACAAATAACTCAGAGATGGGCAGAACAAGGATATGTTGGGACATTTACATGTCACCCCCATTCATGAGGGACAAAGGTGCTAAACTGAGAGTGAATTCATGGCTATGCATCCATTCATCCATGAATAGAGTAACAGAAGTACTTTGTTTTATGTGGAGTGGAATAAAGTTCCATAGAAAAATAATTCTCTGTGATACATACCTGTAACTCCAACATGCTGTATTATTTTGTAGAAAGGATTGAGATCCTTTTAGAGGGTATTTATGTAACCACTGGACTTGCACATGTGTATTAGGTCTGACAGGATAAGGCCTGCTGAGGCTTGACATGTGAGGCAGTGTTCTCCCCACAGCCTGTATTATACAGAGAAGAGGCACATGGTTTTGAGACTCTCTGTATACATTTTATGATTTCAGCCCCCAATTTTCTTAGTCTGGAAGTGTTGTAGCCTTCCAGGTGTGAAAAGTGTTTGAATAAGTGCATATAAAAAGTGGCATTATACTCTATGATCAGCCTAATGAGTACTGAATACAGTGGAATGATTACACCTCCGTACCTGGCTAAAATACCTTTAGATATAAACTATTTGATGGAAAAGGACTTTCTTACAATAAAACGTACACGATGATCAAAGGACAGTTCTTTGTCAAAATAGGTTCCCTAATTCCTGACTACAGAGTCAATTTTCAGAATGGGTGTTGACAATATAATAGTTATAAGAGGAGTCATAATTGTGGAAGGATATGATTATGCATTTCTAGGCATTTGAAATAAGTCCAGGGTTTGACACCAGCTATTTGTTTGGGACAGGCCGTCTCGGAGGATCATAGTGCTCTGTGGGGAGTTTATGATGACACATAGTTTACCATAATCTGCACACTTGGTCAACCACAAACCCTAAGCATTAGCTTTGACCTCTTAGAAGTAAATGACAAAGAGGAGTGGCCCAAGGACTAAAACCTGGGACAAATTGCTATTTGCAGGTGTTTTGGAAGTGGTAGAGCTTCTCACTTTTATTTCCTGAGTTCTGTTTTTGAGACAATTTGCTGTCCTCTGGGATACATAGGGATTTACATTTACCACCAAGAGTTTATCTACTATGCTTGAGTGTGGGATGGTGTTGAACACATTTGCAAGGTTTAGATATGCAGGTGTACACATTTGCCCTTAATCATTGCTATAGTAACCTTTTTGAAGAAGTAAACTGGGTTAAGTAGACAGGATCAACCCCTAAGAAATCTAAACTGGTTTGGGACTAGAGTCTCTAGGTTATCTATATCCCTATTTATTAATTCCAGAAATGGAACAATTGGATTTCAGAAGTTTAAAAGTAGAAGTTCTTCATTTTTTTGTTCTTCAATTGAAGAGCTGGGGAGAGGGGGAGGGATGGAGGTGGGAAATGGACAGACTACAGAAGCAGACTTTTTTTTATCTTCAGCTGAAGAAGGGATGTTTTGCTAGATTAGGGACTGGCATTGAATGCTAGATGAGACAGTTATGGCTCTGTGTATAAGTCTTACAGTTTATGGACAGTAGTGGGTGCCTCCTAAGGAAATGATGTTTGGTTTAATAGATAGGGAATCCATACTAAATAGATAGGAGGTGCGGGTAAGGGGGACATAGAAGAAGTACTATTGTTAGCTATGGTATAATAACAGGTATTGTTAATAATATGTTGGATGTGGAGGAGTTCCAAGCTATTATCTTGTCAAAGAAGTCTGGCAGTGAAAGCATTTTTTTTAAGAATATGTAGACTTGTATGGTGTGGAGGGATTACCCTTATGAAAAATGCTGCTGTAGGTTTTACTTTGTTAGACTGTGTAGTGTGGTGTCCTTGTGTTTTTTCTTTTTGTTGTGTGTGTGTGTGTGTGTGTGTGTGTGTGTGTGTGTGTGTGTGTGTGTGTGTGTGTGTGTGTGTGTGTGTGTGTTTATGCTTGTGTGCAAGGGTTGTGGGGAATATGCTACAGTCAGTTTTGATTGAGTGTGCAGCATTTATGGGCAAGTGTGGTAGTATGATATGTATTGTGGTTTAGATTAGTGTTTTTTTTTCAGTTGCATATCCTGTGATCATTTGGTAGTTTGATTATTCAATGTACACCTAAAGAAATAGAAAATAGTGCAAATTATCTCTTACTTGCTTATTATGTTGCTTGTTCTTTATTGCAAGCTGTTTGGCTCTCAGTACAAATCTTGTCTTGTACAAGGAACTCAGTCTTGGCATATACTGGTAGGTCCAGGGTTTGTAGCTTGAATACCGAACAGAGAACAATAAAGAGCCAGCTATGGGTTGCACAGGTCTGAGGCTGTATCTGTTGTAAGCAAGTAGATAGTGAGTCTTGGGTTTTGATTCAGTCTTTGGATTATGATGCTTGATGCAAAAATATGATCCAACTGTTAACTATCTTGTGTACTGTTTATATGATGCTTGATGCAAAAATATATTCTAGCGTGCTTCCCTTCACCCCCTTGAGGACAGCAAACTCTACACACCCCAGAACTTAAATATACCAACTTCATAAAAACTTACAGAAAACATGACAATGTTAGAAGACAATTAGAAAATGCACTGATAGTGATTTCCTACAGAAAACAATGATTGGGTACTTAAATGTTGGTGAGCTGAACATGACAAGATGGGTCCTTGTCCAGTTTACACTCAATGAGGTACAGAGAAGGCCATTTAGTTTGCACAGAGTACATGTACATTTTGCTTCTATCATGTCCAACTATTTTTTCTTTGCTGCTCTTGAAGGGCAGTATATTAAGACTCTAGTATTAAATGTATTTTCCACTCCAGTAGTATTGCAGGAATCAATCTAAATTTTATTCACCAAAGATTAAGTGCTTTCACCCCTATCATGTATAGGGCTTCATGAGAATATAAATTAAAACGTCAACCACAACCATTTAAAACACTCCCCCCATGATTCAGCAAGCTCTGCACAGCATGCAGGAATAGTGCAGGAGCTGCTGGAAGATATATGGCCGCAGAGAAATACAGGAACAAGCTCCTGGGATGTGCACAAGCGCTCCTGCAGTATTCCTGCATGGACACAGCTCCTGTATGCTAATTACCCCATTTGCAGGTGAAACACGTGCAGATGAGGTGAATTAGAAATCCAGGAAACTGGCAGCCATCCATGCAGGATTAGCGTAACCTGCAGAAATGTACTTGGTTAGTAACCGAGTATATTTCTGCAAACTACAAAATGGAGCCATGACAGCTCCAAATAAAGGGTGTATATAATGTGTAAAGCATGCCAATGGCCAAATATATGGCCATTGGCAAGGAAAACAGTTGCAAAAATAAACTACTCAAACGACAAAAGCAGATTGACTAGTAAACACAAAAAGGCAGCAGCGAGAGCACAGTATACACCGTTTTTATTGCAAGTAGAGTGAGCGCTTTCATCGGTGTTAATCCACCAACTTCATCAGACAAATTAAAACCACATTCTGTTACAACTTAAATACTTTCAAATAGCCGAACCAATTAAGCAATTAAAAACATCTTTTAAAAAATTAAAAAAAATACTCCCAACAATGTTTCACCATTAAAGCCAGAGTGGAAGTACAATTTACATTACCTGTACTATAAACTATGTAATAATTAAAAATATGTTCTTTAAACTACACAGGGATCACAAAACCATTTATTTCAAATAAAATAAAATAGAAATAAAACACTAAAAGAATCAACAGTAAGACCTAGCCAAAGTCCTTGAAACATCCTTGTATACATATATATATCTTTATATTCTTCATGAAGCAATTATAATACATATTATCAACAAGCCCAAATATTTCACATTAATCTACAATGCATTTGTTTAAATTGGAAACCCCAACAGAAACTTGTATGGATTACTTAAGCCCAAAACCAGTGAATGGACAAAAATTCGACCATATAACATAACCATAATAATAGTAAAAGATGTATATTATTATTAGTGATAATAATAAAATAATAATAGTAAGCTATAATAACCATATATGGAGTAGCTTTATCTATTAAGGGCCTTAAGTTTAAAAAGGCATCTAATAGAAATGCAATCGTTAAGACCTGGGGGCACATGGGCCGATGTGCGTACTTGCCATTTCAGTTCACATTCCTCCAGTCTGAGTTCCCAAGGCCCACCCCTAATATTGTGTTCTACCTTTTGTAGGACAACAAATTGAAATTTGTGGTTGGGGTGTTCTATAATGTGTCTCGCCAAAGCGTTGGTTGTGTTGTTCTTACCAATACAATAAATGTGTTCATATACCCTTTGTTTGATTTTTCTCTCAGTTTTCCCAATATGATATGCATCACAAGAGAAACATGTTACTGCATAAACCCTCCTTGGGACTCGCAATTAAACTTGCCCCTTATATGGTACTCTTTCTCCCTCAGTTTGATCTTATTTGTGGTTTTAATAAATCTACATTGTGGGCATCTGCCACATTTCAACATACCCATACCTCCTTTATTTACCTTACTTCTCTCCACTAAGGATTTCAAATTAGGGCCCCTTTAGAAAGTAATGAGAGGTAGTTGTCCCAGTTTAATGAGACTAGTATCTTCACTAATAAAAGACCAGTTTTTATTAAGGATATCTCTAATGTGTCTGGCATCTAAAGAAAATGTTATAATGAATCTATTGGCTACACTGTCATTAGCGTGATCCCTTGTCACTATGTTGCTAACTGTCCATCCAGTATGCTCTTGCTCATAGCCTTTACAAACAATTGGGTGAAAGTGACCTAAAGTTCTCTTCCTATCAACTTCCTCAAAAATGTTATCGAGGAACCCCAATGGGTAACCTCTTTTTAAAAACATAGATTTTAGAAGTGTACATTCATCTGTAAATTCACCATAACAAGAGATCATTCTAGCAGCCCTAACCGCTTGCCCTTTCACTATTGCCTTTTTCTGATGTAATGGGGTGGCTGCTGGTAAAATGTAAAAAGACATTAGAATAGGTAGGCTTGTGGTAAATGGTTGTTCTGTACCTTTGGTTCAAACTATCCTTACGTAGGGGCACATCCAAGTAATTAATGTCCTTATGTCCTATCTGATATGTGAAATCCAGGAATGAATTAAAAGTTTTGATGTTGTAAATGAAGGTTTCAATAAGTTGCACTTCCCCTTTCCAGATAAAACACATATCATCTTGGTACCTTGTGTACCAGGGCACATTTTCTTTGTATAATGCATCATTAAACAAAAAAATTCCTCTCCCAAAATGCCATTACACAATTGGCAAAACTACTGCCACATGGTGACCCCATAGCAATCCCCATCTTTTGTAGTTAGATTGTCCCATTAAACCACAGGAAGTTGTTAGTACTAGCTCTAACAAAATTTCAATAGTGTTGATGTCACTACTTGCCATCCCTTTTAAATGTAGGAATTCTCTAACTCATTCGATACCTAGTACCTGTGGAATAACTGTATACAGATCTTTTATATCCACCGTAAGAAAGATAAAATCATCTTTGCATTCTAAATGATTGATACAATGAAGAAAACTCCATGAATCACAGCATATTTGTGATTCAGACTTGATGAAAGGTTTTAGTTTATAGTCAATAAATTTAGCACATGCATGCGTGACTGATCCCCTTCCCTCAATTATAGGTCTAAAAGGAGGGTTATGAGTATCTTTATGTAATTTGGGGGACCCAAATAATGTAGGTAAGCTGGAGGCTGGCATGACTAAATACTGCAAGGTGTCTATGTTAATACTACCTTCAAGGAATAAGTCATTAAGTACATTATTCACTGTTAGAAAAATATGTATTAATGTGTGTATGCTTAATGCTAATTAATAATCAAAAGAATTAACACATTTGTCATTCTATTTTTCATGCACTGTGTTATATATAAATTGAGTTTCATATGAGACTGAAAAAGATGTTTTTTGAAAACTGCAGTATGCTTTCTGAAACTTGCAAGATGCCCTCTGACCTAGCAATTGCTAGCACAGCAATATTCATGTTTATGCCTTTTGGAAATGTACTTGAGAAGCAGGTGCTTATCTGCTAGGTCAGGAACGAATGAATAAACAATACTATATTCTGTAAATGTAATGATTTTAAACAATCAGCTCTGTTCGAAGCATGAAAACATGTGCAGCTGTAGAAGCTTAGAGATAAAGTAGACAAAGGATTATTAGAGAAATGAACTGTTAGCATTGTGCTTGAATTAGCCATAGTACCTTGAATGGTAACATAACATGTATCTAACTGGTAGTAATCAAGGCCTGTTTTCCTCAGGAAGTTTCTCACAAAAATTGTTAAATCAGCAGTAATTCATGGGAATGATGGTCAACAAATGATGATGAAAAGGCTGGTAATCTGTTATGTCAGCTTGGTAGGCCATGTCTAGTTACAGAATGTATAAAAATGAAAGTATTTCCTGTTTCTAGTTAGACAAACTCTGTAATAGCATGTTTTTGTCTCTTTGCTGCAAGATTAAAGTGCGTTAACCTGAACCTACCGTGTTTTGATAATTTTTAAAGTATATTTTTCCTTTGACAGTTTGGTCCTTTGGACTGGAAAGTACCTCTCGTTCCAGGCCTAGGTCAGAATTGGGCCCGGTGGCATGCATCCATATGGAGAAGAGGCCAAATCGGCTCTTCTGTTTTGAAAGACCTCCGACTGAATTGTCGTTCGAAAGGGGCCAGCCACGGTTTCTGATCTGGGATTGGAGGATGAGTCATTGATCCGGTGGATCAACTCACGGAGGGTCAGGTAAGGCGGAATTACCTTATTTCTGTTTTAAGATCAGGGACTAGTTGCAGAACTGTTTTTGTCAGGAAGATTTGCATGTGCAGATCAGGGACAAAAAAGGTTACTGTCTTGTCATAGATCAGGGGAACAGAATAGGTAGACAGTTATTCTAGATAAACTGTGAAAAGGTGTAGAACCATGGTACCACGTGATAAGAAGGGTTACGTAACAATTTACTGCTTAGCTAAGGCAACAATGGAAAATTAGTGCACGAAAAGTTCCTGAGACCCGCCCCTAACTGAAGACGTGAAATATATGCAATTACAGCATGCCGACAATGTTAAGTATTATACAAAATGGGTTGTTAAGTATAAATCTGATGGTAATTTAGATAAACTTGCACTTATTAAACTTGTCAGGCAACTTAAAACAGAAGCAAAAGGTCAATTAAAAAAGCAACGACAATTAAGAATCCCTCAGGCACATAGGTGGCTTGAGGAAGCAAATCGCAGGGAACAAAAGATTAAAAATTCAAAAACTATGTTCTTAGACAAAGTAGACAATAATTTGGTAATAGCAACGGCCCCTCCTTCGTCCCCTCCGCTTTCCTTACCAGAATATGAAGCGAGTGGACAAGCTGATCCACCTCCGCTATACCCTGCTGTTTCTACAGCATCAAAACCGTTTGTCAGGGATCCTATCGAGACAAGGTCTCGAACACGCAACTTGAGAAGGGAAATTGAACTATATGAAATGAATAGAAAATCATGAGCTATGAGTGAGAAAGAGATATGTCCACTCATAGACGTACCAAATCCTCAGGCAGGACAGGATCCAACTCTTTTAGTTTATAGACCGTGGAAGCCGGAGGATGTCCGGAAAGCCACGGAGGGAATTCCCCATCCGAAAGTGAATTTTAGAAAATTTTTAGAAGACTTACAGGGTATGAGATTAAGTTACCATTTGAATGGAGAAGAAGTAGAAAAAGTAGTTAGACAAATTGTAGGTCCAGATTGGCACATGATCAGTGGTGACTGGAATCCCCGTGATGCAGAGCTTAGACCACTCCCACATACTAACGCAGAATTAGATGGCAGAGTAAAGGGTCTGACAGACCGAATCTCTGAAAAAAATGGAAGCCTAGGGCTGATTGGACTTGCATTAATCAGTGCATTCAACAAGAAGGTGAAATGGTTGATAGATATTATGCTAGATTATTAGAGTGTTTTAATAACCACTGCGGAATGCAGATACCAGAAAATCAGACACATGATTCCCCTTATGAGCAGCAGCTGAAGAATTCATTATTGAAAGGTAGTATAACTCCCATTAGCAGCTTTATTGCGAAGTACATGGTAGATCATCGTACGAGTAGATTACAGCCATTACTTGAATATGCAAGACATGCAGAAAGACATTTTAATAGTAAAAAGAAAAAGAAAACCCAAGTATTTTCAGCAGAAGATGGGTCAGAAGTTTTTGTAGTACAAACTGGTAGAAAGGGTAAGAAAAATACCCAGGGAAATAAACAATCTGATAAGCGATCAGAGGATTTTGAAGAAAGAAAGAAAAGGGGTGAATGTTTTAAATGCGGGAAAAAGGGACATTTAGCAAGGGATTGCAGGCTAAATAAGAAGGTGACTACAGAAAATAAGGAGGATGAGGAATGACTATATGATAGTCAGGAATCATTGAATGAGAATGAATGGAAAAAGACAAATGCAAATGTGATAGCAAGGGTAGGGGATGTGACAGAAGGGGTAGAGGATGTACATGAATTTGTAGATGTTGAAGAAAATGAAATTTTAGACTTAGCATTATTGAGCCTAGAGCTCTACTTAGCAGACACAAAACCGGAAGTGACGCTTCTAGTAGAGGGGAGGGAAGTCAAATTTTTGTGTGACTCAGGGGCTTCATGGACACTGATACATCCTTCCAAATTACTGGAAGATTCAGAATCACCAGATTATATACTAGTAAAAGCAGCTAATGGACAGCTGTATCGGGAGCCACTCTCCCATGACATAGCAATAACAGACCCCATTTCAGGAATGACCCAGAAAAGTAAAATTGTGGTTTCTGCAAAATGCCCAGTAAATCTTTTGGGTAGAGATTTAATGCAGATATTTGGCATAGCCGTAGTTCCAACCATGCAGGGTATGGAGGCACAGTGACAAATGGATACTTTTGTAGTGCGACCGGAGGGTGAGACATATTATTGGTACAGCCAGGACTTGGTTACAACTGGTCCAGGGGCAGTAACCGAAGAACTGATGAACGTAGCCATCAGTAAATCCCCCTCCCTCGACATTGACAAACAACATTTGTTGCATTGTACACTATATTACTGTAATAGACCAGGACCTGATAAAGAATACGAATAGGAATTGTTTCAAAACCATGCAAACAGGCTAGTGTTACGAAACTTGTACTGAGACACAGAAGGAAACAGTGTAATAAGCTGTTCATTGCCCCAGGAATTTTTAGCACTTTACAAATCTAATCGATTGCCACATGTTAGCTTAACTAAGAATAGAAGTTTGAAATGGGCAGACTTGGGAGAAAAAGTCACAAGGTGGGAAAAGCAGACAGAATTAGAACTCTCCGAACAAGGAGTACAGAAGCAGAAATTGAATTGGATAACACAGACACATCCAGCTGTGCACTCACAGGCTAGTGAAAATAGCTGAGTATTACTCAAGCCTTGCGAAACATACCAGAGACTCTCTGGTCAACAGGGAAATCAGATGTAGGGCTTATTCAAACAGCAGGACCAGTTACTATTACGCCAAAATCAGCATTTAGACCTCAGAAAAGACAGTATCCCTTGAGAAAGGATGCAAAGATAGGGATCAAACCTATAATAGCAGCCTTACTTAAGGAAGGAGTCTTAATAGAATCTCCTGATTCACCATGTAATACACCCTTATTTCCTGTCAGGAAAGCAAACGGGGAATGGCGTATGGTCCAAGATTTACAGGCTGTAAATAATGCAGTTATACCCAGGGCACCAACAGTGCCAGATCCGCACACTTTACTGAATGATTTAAAGCCTCAGCAAAAGTATTTCTCTGTGGTAGATATTAGTAATGCATTTTTCTCAATACCGATACACCCCGACAGCCAACATTGGTTTGCATTTACATTTCAGGGGAAACGGTATACATATACGAGATTACCACAGGGATATTGTGAAAGTCCAACACTATTTGCACAAGAAATGGCAAGCAACCTGGCGGGATTTATCCCACCGAGAGGTAGTCAGATTTTACTTTATTTAGACGACATTCTGCTGCTGGCCCCCACCCAGCAAGAATGTAAAGAGGGCACCATAGCATTATTACAGTTTTTAGCTACTCAAGGACACAAAGTAAATAAAAACAAACTACAACTTTGGAGAAAACAAGTCAAGTACCTAGGATATGTAATATCCAAAGAAGGTAGAATATTAGATGAAGATAGAAAAACAGCAATATTACAAGCACCTAGACCAACTACCAAGAAGGAAATGATGTCCTTCCTGAAAACTACTAACTTTTGTCGGAGTTGGATGCCGAATTATGCTTTGGAATCTGCTCCACTGACTAATTTGATATTCAAAAAGCTGATGGCAGCACAGTATTTATTACAGTGGACACCAGAAGCAGAAGCAGCTTTCTGTAAGCTGAAACAACTGATAGCATCATCCTTAGTTTTAGGATTACCGAACTATCATAAGCATTTTTTCCAAACTGTAAACTGTAAGCAAGGTTATATGACATCAGTGTTGACACAGCAACATGGGGACAAACAACGCCCCATAGCTTACTATTCATCACAGTTAGACCCAGTGGTGCGATCCCTGCCCCACTGTGTACAAGTAATAGTTGCAGCTGCAATGGCAGTGCAGGCTTCGGCCTCAGTAGTGTTATTCCACCCTCTCACATTGAGAGTGCCTCATGCAGTCGCAATTATTTTACTGCAAGAAAAAGTAGCATATTTTTCTCCTGCTAGACATCTTTCCTGTATGACTATACTGTTGAGCCAACCTCATATGACAACTGAACGATGCACAACTTTGAATCCGTCAACCTTGCTCCCAACCCCATGCAGATGGCAAACTGCACTGCTGCCTGCAGGAGATTGAGCAAAAGACATTACCTAGACAAGATCTAACAGATGTTCCCTTGGATGATGCCGAGGTGACATACTATGTGGACGGCTCGTGCAGGAGGGGTCCTACAGGACAGATTCTAGTGGGGTATGCCATCGTTTCTGATACTGAGATTTTAGAAGCAAAATCTTTACCACACAATTTATCTGCACAAGCAGCAAAGTTGATTGCCTTGACAAGGGCGTGTACCTTAGCAGAAGGTAAGAAAGTGAATATTTTTACTGACAGTCAGTATGCTTTTTCTACTGTACGTGTTTTTGCGCAGCAGTGGAAAAATAGAGGAATGATAACATCTACTGGTAAACCAATTAATCATGCACAATTTATTTTAGATTTATTAGACTCTATTCAGTTACCTCAAAAAGTAGCTATTTGCAAATGCGTAGCTCATACCAAGCAACAGGATAGAATTTCGAAAGGTAATGCGCGGGCTGATACAGCTGCAAAACAGTCAGCTTCAGCCTCAGAAGCTTTTCTTTTGACTGAGGAATTACAACCCTCTGAGATTTTAGATTTAGAAATGTTGAAAACAATGCAGACACTTACTACAAATGTAGAAAAACAGAAGTGGATAAAACGAGGAGCAATCCTTGAAAAGGGACTGTACATCTCCAAGGAAAAGAAACTAATTTTGCCATCTAATTTGTTTAGATATGCAGCTTTGTTGAGCCATGGGTAGAGCCATGTCTCAACAGGGGGGATGGTACAGTTAATGAATCGAGTGTTTACAACGTATGGACTTACAAACTACACAAAAAATTTTTGTGCAGCATGCCATGTTTGTAACAAGCATCATGCACAAGGGGCATTGAAGCCTAAGCAAGGTAGTTTCCCTACACCACTGTATCCGTTTCATACTATTTGTATGGACTTCATAGAACTGAATAAATGTGAGAATAAAAAGTATTGCCTTATCATTATAGATATGTTTTCTAAATGGGTGGAAGCTTTTCCAACTAAAAATCCAGATGCAGCTACTGTTGCAAAGGTCCTTGTTAAAGAAATTATACCCAGATTTGGCATACCGGAAAAGATTTATAGTGATAACGGTACACATTTCGTGAATCAAACAGTGCAACAACTTAGTCGCTATTTCGGAATATCGTTAAAAATCATTAAACTTACCACCTCCAATCTGCAGGATTAGTAGAGAGGCATAATGGGGTGTTGAAGAATAAGCTTAGGAAATTGATGAGTGAGACACAAAAGAACTGGGTGCACTGTTTGCCTCTAGCACTGTTGAGCATGAGAACTGTTCCAAATGCAAAGGGATTAACTCCTTTTGAAACTTTGTTTGGGAGGGCATATTATACACCTCAGTGGAAACCTCTCATGTCTGCAGAGCAAGAGGCTGACAGTTCACTTGCAGGGTATATGAGACGATTTTTGAATAACAAACTTTTGCAGTTAAATTCTGTTTCAGATAAAGAGCAACCGGAATCGGAAGCACCAGTAGCCCCAGGCACCTGGGTCTGGGTGAAGATTGTGAAGAAAAAGAACTGGAGTTCTCCGAAGTGGGAAGGGCCATACCAGGTACTACTGTCGACACCCACTGCAGTCAAGATTGCGGAGCGAGCTTCCTGGATTCATTTGCCGCACTGTAAACTGGTTAAGAACTTTGAATTGGACAAAAACTTTGTTACTGTTGTACAACGAGAACATAATGGCCATGTACAGAGTGAATAGAGACATTGAGCTACCTCAGAAAACTTGCATGATCATTTTGATAGCTATGCTAATCACATTGTTCTTTTTGTTGTGGCCACTCCTTTTTCCTGCCACAAAAGTTGAACTGATTAAACGTAATGAGCCAAACATAGACTGGCATCCGAACTTTAACACATCAGTCAATTACACGTGTGTATGCTGAGACTTTTAATGTTTCGAACTGCTGGGTCTGCATGGCCATACCAACAGCAGGGGGTTTATTGATGGCTGCTATCCCCCTAGGGGTCAATGAGACCTGGGAAAATCTGTTTTTTGACACAGTCGCTATTAAAGCACATGATAAGGTAGCACTGTATTTGCCTGTAACACAAAAAGGAATTGTATGTTTTTACAAAAATGATACCATCCAAGTGGGATGGAGCAAGTGTAATGTCACCGTACAGTATAAATGTTATACAAAAGCAAATGATTTAGGTGGATCTTGCAGTATAGATTATAATTCATTTTTAAAATCTATGCATAAGACTCTTGATCAGGTACAACGTAATCCTGTACTTTTTAAACAGTTATCTGTAATAGATAGGAAAATGTTTCATGCAGGGCAGTCATTTCTCAACAAAGTAACAACTAAAGTGGAGGACTGTTATTTTGTGTGTGGTAAAAAAGCATATAAATGGGTACCTGGGAATTGGTCTGACAGTTGTTTTTTGGGATACCTGGTCCTGGCCATATGACACACTGCAGTTTTGCCTCAGGGAAATATTCAAAATTCCCGAGATGTAACCAAAAAGACTGTTAAGAAACCTGAGAATCCAGTGGGACAGATCGAAGCTGGCTGGAAAGACCACCGTAATGTGGGAACCAAACTTGCCCGCATGGACTTGAGTGATGCTGTCATATCATGGGCAGGCATATTACCTGCATACGGTGCAGTTAAATCGATTTGGGAGCTGCAGAAACTGCCTAAACTTCTCGAAGTAATGAGTAATGCAATTTTTCTGCTCTTGAACTGATAACTGATGAACTGAATGTCATGAGAACTGTAGTACTCCAAAACCGAATGGCTCTTGACTTCACCCTAGCGGCGAGGGGTGGGATGTGCGCTTTAATCAAAGAAGAATGCTGTGTGTTTACTCCTGATCATCAGCATGAAATTAACGATCATCTCAAGGTGATTCAGCAAGTGTCGGCCATGACCAAACCAGGCCCAAACCCTCTGACAGACTTTTTCCAAAATGTATTTGGGAGGTGGGGTTCCATCCTAATGAACATATTTTTTTGCCATTGGGGTA
Source organism: Protopterus annectens (assembly GCF_019279795.1). NCBI lineage: Eukaryota > Metazoa > Chordata > Ceratodontiformes > Protopteridae > Protopterus > Protopterus annectens. Next base: position 1,263,533,333 of record NC_056728.1, read on the forward strand.
GGATTACTCCTAATAGGAGTTTGTGTTTGTTGTGGAATCCCCTGCATGAAGAAATTAATCAAAGAATTCATAGACATATCAGTATCTGAGACTATGTATCAAAGTACTAAATTTGAAGAGCTGCTAGAATGTGAAACACTTTCATAAAAGTTTAAACTGAATGACTTTCTTAACTGCAAATCCTGATTGGAAGAGGTTAGGAAAAGAAGCAAACTGTTTATTCTTTTTTGAAAATAGAATTAAAAAGTATTAACAGGAGGGAAATGTTAGAAAAAAATGTATTAATGTGTGTATGCTTAATGCTAATTAATAATCAAAAGAATTAACATGTTTTTCATTCTATTTTTCATGCACTGCGTTATATATAAATTGAGTTTCATATGAGACTGAAAAAGATGCTTTTTGAAAACTGCAGTATGCTTTCTGTAACTTGCAAGATGCCCTCTGACCTAGCAATTGCTAGCACAGCAATATTCATGTTTATGCCTTTGGGAAATGTACTTGAGAAGCTGGTGCTTATCTGCTAGGTCAGGAACGAATGAATAAACAATACTATATTCTGTAAATGTAATGATTTTAAACAATCAGCTCTGTTTGAAGCATGAGAATATGTGCAGCTGTAGAAGCTTAGAGATAAAGTAGACAAAGGATTATTAGGGAAATGAACTGTTAGCATTGTGCTTGAATTAGCCATAGTACCTTGAATGGTAACATAACATGTATCTAACTGGTAGTAATCAAGGCCATGTTGTTTTCCACAGGAAGTTTCTCACAAAAATTGTTAAATCAGCAGAAATTCATGGGAATGATGGTTAACAAATGATGATGAAAAGGCTGGTAATCTGTTACGTCAGCTTGGTAGGCCATGTCAAGTTAGAGAATGTGTAAAAATGAAAGTATTTCCTGTTTCTAGTTAGACAAACACTGTAATAGCACGTTTTTGTCTCCTTGCTGTAAGATTAAAGTGCCTTAACCTGAACCTATCATGTTTTGATCATTTTTAAAGTATATTTTTCCTTTGACATTCACCCTCTTGTATGCAGTATTAAGCTCATTAAGACTAACCACTTCATATACATAAGATGCCACATGAGCTTGCATTCTATATAAATAATCAAATTGGTCCTTGAAAACCAAACCCCCACCCTTATCAGGTTTCATAACTCGAATGTTACAGGAGTTCAATAAGTCAATGTATTCCAATTCACTCTTGGAACAGTTAGTTTTTAGAGCAGATCTTTGGACCTCCTTGGCAAATAAAGCTCTAATGTCCATTTCGCTGACCTTTTCAAAAATTGCTAAAGATGCCTGCATAGGTGGATTAAATAAACTAGCCACTCTCAATGTGCCTGTAAGTGCAGGGTTGTTGCCAATAAGTGCAGTTAAATTAAGCTTACGCACAAACATTTTCAGGTCCAAAATGGTTTTAACCAGATCAGCCCTTCGGTCAGGCAGAAATTTCAGTCACTTTGCAAATACATCGACAATCTCTTCATTAAAATTTAAAGTACTGAAATTAAATATCTTGAAGTCCCCCTCAGTATTAACTAAAATTGTTGGTAAACTGTGGTTTACCTCCTTTTCCAATTCTGGCACTTTCTGCTTGTACCCTGGGACCTGTTGGAATTGTTTTGATTATGCCTCTGCTGGTTCACTCGGTTGTCATGAAAATCCTGTTGGTTAATGGAATTAGACTGCCCATTACTGTTGTAAGCCCCCCCCAGCATTGCCCTGTTGTGGACCATTATTAATTTGCTGGTTATTTCTAATTTGCTCACTTCTGCGAACCCCCGGTGTAGAGATGCCATTGTTAGCCTGCTCTGGACTAAAAGTTTCAGTCCCATTCTCGCGAGAGTCCTGTGAACCAAAGTTCTCCTCATTAATATTAAAATTGTGTAATAGAGGAGGTGGAGGGTAAGCAGTACCTCTCCCATACTCACAAGTTTTTTCTTTTTTCCTTCAATTACTTTACCTAAACTAGCTTCAGTGCTAGTAAAGATACGAGTGTATTCATAATTATATCTATCAAACTCATTGTTGTTTATAACTGCATGTTCCAATAGCTCCAATTCAGATTTCAAAGCAACAATCGGTGCCCCATAATGTTTAATAAGCATTCCCAAGAAATCCAACCCTTGCTGGTCAAATAACATAATCAGTTCCTGATGAAATGTGGAGTTATTGACAAGTCCTACTGGATATCACCATTGACGAAGGCCTTTTGGAACAACTCTGTTATTTATGCATTCCTGCAAGTAAGATACCTCTAGTTGGAACTTGCGGCATTTGTACAACTTCTGATCAAATAGGCTAAGTTGTGCACTTACCGAGTTAGGTTCTTTATTAGCTCTAACTGTACCTCTCGATTTATCCCCAAAGAAGGCAATGTCTCTTAAAAAATTATTTGTATTAGGAAGAAGTCTATTCCTTATTTCGTTATGTGTAGTTGGCGACAGTCTCTGCCCAGCACCCAATTACTGGTGGCTGTCCATACTATTAATGCCATTAATATTACCTCCACTGGACAATATTGTTACTGGACCATTAAAATTATCAGCAGCTGGATCGAAATGCTTGTGCAGTTCTGGCTGGCTAGGTAACCTGTTGTTAGTTCTGGAGACACCAGTTGTACTTAAATTCAAATTCTGTTGGCTCAAGGAATCCACCTTCCTCATGAGCTTCTGCATCAATATTGTTAAGTTTCCCACGGCGTTGACCTCTTGGGCAGCATCAGAAATATTCAGTGTGTTGTCCTCTTTGGAAAACAGTGCCTGCGACTGTATTACTCCACCGTTATATTATATGGTCAAATTTTTGTCCATTCACTGGTTTTGGGCTTAAGTAATCCATACACGTTTCTATTGGGGTTTCCAATTCAAACAAATGCATTGTGGATTAGTGTGAAATATTTGCTTGTTGATAATATGTACTATAATTGCTTGATGAAGAATATAAAGATCTCAGATCTCACAACCTCTATAAGGAAACCTCTATACCAACACTTCTCCTTCCCCATAGTCCGTGTAACACATCTTTTCCACCAAAATATTCATCAGCCAAGTTTCATAGACTTAATCACATTACTTATTATAGCCCAAAACCCAGGAGATCCCAGAAAACCTAATTTGTAAACTTTTACAACTCACCCTGAGAATACTGGACCACTCCCTTTTAGACGGTGACATACACCCAAACCCTGGTCCAACCTCTACTTCAACTACAAAGCCTGATACAACAACTCCTACTAACACATACCTGACTACTAGGCCCCCCAACTCTCTTCTGATAGCTCATCTTAATATTCGTAGCATAAATAATAAAGTTGCTCACCTACATGCCCTTATAGATGTACATTCTTTTGACTTCCTCTGTCTCACTGAAACAAGGCTCAATCCATCAATACAAGACAGTGTAGCTACTCCCCCTGGCTATGATATCCTGAGACTTGATCGTAATGCTAAGAAGGGTGGAGGAGTAGCAGACCTCCACTATCTAGTAATGCAGAGATACTTATATCCAAGATTCAACTCAATAAATGTAAATCCATATATATCATCTGTATCTACCTTCCCCCAGGCAATAATACTAACACATTAGAAGCTATCCTCAGCTGGCTGTCAACCAGCTACCCACAAGAAACCATAATATTGGGTGGCTTTAATATAAACTGGAATTCCTGTTCATCTGAGCAGCCTTCTACTCATATTAACCTATATGGTTTTACTCAAACCATCACATCCCCTACCAGAACCAATAAACTTAATAACAAAGAAAGCACCCTAGACTGGATTCTCACTAATAGTCACCAACAAACTCATAAAACAGGTACCCTCCCTGAAGATATAAGCGACCATACATTCACCTATTTAATCAGATACAAGACTGAAACTCCCAACTCAACCATTTATAGGACAGTAAGGGATAACAAAACTTTAAGCCTGATACCTTCCAAACAGAACATAGTGCCTGTGACTGGTCACTCCTCAAACAACTCCCATTAGATGATGCAGTCAAATACTTTAATTCAAAATTCTTAGCAATTCTTGATTGTCGTGCCCCAACATGCAAAATCAGAACCAGGACTAAACCAGCCCCATGGCTCACCAAGACTATCAAACAAAAAATCCTCCTAAGAAATAAACTATGGGCCAGCTGGTGATCAACAAAAAGCCCTTCAGAACAATTATTGTTCAGACAGCTAAGAAATGAAGCAAAAAAAGCCATATTGTCTGACAAAAGAAACTACTACTGCCAGCTTCAACAAACCCACCAAAACAATCCTAAAAAAATCTGATTAGGCATTAATAACCTCCTACACCCAGGCCACTCAGGCACTCCTACTCCCTTAGGATCTGATCACAACAATCCCATTCAAATAGCCAACTCTTTTAACACTTTTTTCACAGAAACCATTCAATCCCTAGCCAACCCACTATCTCCTAACTCCGCATCCTCTACACCTGCCATCTCCTATAGCCCCCCCTCTATTTCATTTTCAACCAGTTCCCACATCCCTTGTCTATGACCTTATTCAGAAACTTAAACCCACCACTCTTTCTGCAGACCTACTACCTGCAGAATACCTGCAAAAAGCAGCAAAAACCATAGCCTACCCCATATCCATCCTCATTAATAGAACTATTTCAGAAGGAACCATCCCATCAATCTGGAAAGTTTCTCACATTATCCCCCTGCATAAAGGTGGTAATTCCAAAGAGTTTTCCAACTACAGGCCCATAGCCATATTATCCCCTTTGGAAAAATTAATGGAGAAATGCATTCATAAGCAACTTTTAAGCTACCTACTTGAAAATAATTTATTAGCCACCTGCCAACATGGCTTCAGACCATTTCATAGCACCACCTCTGCTCTCGTATCCTTTACTGACTGCATTAATAGAAATCGTAATAATGACACTCTATCCTCAGCCCTCTTTATTGATTTGTCAAAAGCCTTTGACATGGTTAACCATCATCTCCTCATAAACACACTTAAAAACCTGTCATTGGATACTCTTGCCATACAGTGGTTCCAATCCTACTTAAATAACAGGCAACAGGCTGTACTATGGGCAAATACCTTATCTTCCTGCCTCCCAGTTGCCATAGGTGTCCCTCAAGGCTCAATATTGGGTCCTCTCCTCTTCTCCATCTTCACAAATGACCTCCATTCTGTAATTCCTCAAGCTACCTGTATCCAGTATGCAGACGACTCCATACTTATATGCTCATCCACTTCCTCATCAGAACTTCAGTCCCTAACCCAAAACACCATTAGCATAGTTGAAAATTGGCTTCTACACCAAAGTCTTATCTTGAACCCTAATAAAACAAAAATGCTACTATTCACTCCTACCCATAGAGCCTCCCCACTTAACTTTACTGTTACTTCTAGCAATGGAACTATAATATCTCCTGATCCTACTACAAAACTACTTGGGGTACTTATTGATAATAACCTCACCTCTGAGCCTCACATTAATAACACTATAAAAACAGTGAACAAAAAATTAAGTTCCCTCTACAGGATCAAAACCTTTCTGACTCCATTAGCCAAGACAACTATAGCCCGTACCCACCTTATCTCCATCCTACTATATGCCTTGCCTATCTTTACTAAATTATATAAAAGCAACCTGAATAAACTGTCTACCTCCTACAACAATATTGCCAGATTTGCAGCTGGGTCCGCCTATAGGACCCATCATTGTATCAATCAGAATCATCTAGGCTGGTTAGAATTGCCAAATCTAATACTTTTCAACCAACTAACAATAGTCCATAAGATCCTGTATCAATCTACAAATACACCAATACTCAATACCCTAATCACCCCTATAATAATCTCAAAACCCTACGCTCATCTAAACAAATTACTAGTACAAATAGCTAAATCCAATAATTCAGCTGGTGACGCATTGTTCCCTAATACAGTGAGTAAAACCTGGAACAGCCTCCCTAATCACCTAACCTCCCTAGCCTCAGCTAACCTATTTAAAAGCAAACTGAAACCCTACATTAAATCACACTGGTTATGCCCCTGTGTCAACCCAGGCTAACTACCAAACCCTTCCCTCAACACCTATCTTCTCATGAGTATAAACTTGTGTCTTCTCTATTGATAATAACGTTAATATGACTATACAGCGGACTAATGTCATGTATATATTTTGAATAATTATCCATAGCCATCTTACACTAGGTCTTCTGGTGAGTCTTTACAGAATAAGAGTGTCCTTGTACATACTTTGTATGAATATCCATTGCTGTTAGACACTAGCATTTTTGTGTGACATTTGTGTGTGTGACTTTATAATTAATAGTGTCTTTGACATATTTTATCAGGAATATCCAAAACTGTTTGCGCTTGGATTTTTCGTATTCAAATGCTAAATCCTATGAAATGTAATGTATGCCTAAGCTTTGTAATGTACCAATGCCTTTGTACATACCATTGTGTTTATAAGCATTTTGATGTAAGTGGAGCTTTTCTCCCCGGGGCTCCACTGAAAATGGACATATATGCAGTTGGACTAGCCTGGTCAACAAATGTAAAATAAAAATAAATTATATATATATATATATATATATATATATATATATATATATATATATATATATATATATATATATATATATATATATATATATATATATATATATATACATACAAGGATGTTTCAAGGATTTTGGCTAGGTCTTACTGTTGATTCTTTTAGTGTTTTATTTCTATGTTATTTTATTTGAGATCAGTGGTTTTGTGATGCCTGTGTAGTTTAAAGAACATACTTTTAATTATTACATAGTTTATAGTACAGGTAATGTAAATTGTACTTCCACTCTGGCTTTAATGGTGAAACATTGTTGGGAGTATTTTTTTAATTTTTTAAAAAATGTTTTTAATTGCTTAATTGGTTTGGCTATTTGAAAGTATTTAAGTTGTAACAAAATGTGGTTTTAATTTGTCTGATGAAGCTGCTGGATTAACACTGATGAAAGCGCTGACTCTACTTGAAATAAAAATGGTGTGTACTGTGGTCTCGCTGCTGCCTTTTTGTGTTTACTAGTCGATCTGCTTTTGTCTTTTGAGGAGTTTGTTGTGGTCGTTTCTGATGGCAAGCGGTGGAGTAACACAGTCGCAGGCACTGTTTTCCGAAGAGGACAACACTCTGAATATTTCTGATGCTGCCCAAGAGGTGAATGCCATGGGAAAATTAACAATATTGGTGCAGGAGCTCATGAGGAAAGTGGATTCCCTGAGCCAACGGAATTTGAATTTAAGTACAACTGGTGTCTCCAGAACTAACAACAGGTTACCTAGCCAGTCAGAACTGCATGAGCATTCCGGTCCAGCTGCTGAAAATTTTAATGGTCTGGTAGCAATATAGTCCAGTGGAGGTAATATTAATGGCATTAATAGCATGGACGGCCGCCAGCAATTGGGTGCTGGGCAGAGACTGTCCCCAACTACACATAACAAAATAAGGAATGGACTTCTTCCTAATACAAATTATTTTTTAAGAGACATTGCCTTCTTTGGGGATAACTCGAGAGGTACAGTTAGAGCTAATAACGACCCTAACTTGGTAAGTGCACAACTTAGCCTATTTGATCAAAAGTTGTACAAATGCCACAAGCTCCAACTAGAGGTGTCTTACTTGCAGGAATGCATAAATAAGAGAGTTGTTCCAAAAGGTTTTCGCCATTGGCGATATCCAGTAGGACTTGTCAATAACTCCACATTTCATCAGGAACTGATTATGTTATTTGACCAGCAAGGGTTCGATTTCTTGGCCATGCTTATTAAACATTATGGGGTACAGATTGTTGCTTTGAAATCTGAATTGGAGCTATTGGAACACGGAATTATAAACAACAATGAGTTTGATAGATATAAGTACGAATACACTCGTATCTTTACTAGCATTGAAGCTAGTTTAGGTAAAGTAATTGAAACAAAAAAGAAAAAACTTGCAAGAGACATTCATGAGTATGGGAGAGGTACTGCTTACCCACCCCCTCTATTACACAATTTTAATATTAATGAGAAGAACTTTGGTTCACGGGACTCTCGCGAGAATGGGACTGAAACTTTTAGTCCAGAGCAGGCTAACAATGGCGCCTCTATACCGGGGGTTCGCAGAAGCAAGTGAATTCGAAATAACCAGCAAATTAATATTGATCCACAACAGGGCAATGCTGGCGGGATTACAACAGTAATGGGAAGTCTAATTCCATTAACCAACAGGATTTTCATGACAACTGAGCGAACCAGCAGAGGCACAATCAAAACAATTACAACAGGTCCCAGGGTTCACGCAGGAAGCGCCAGAATCAGAGAAGGAGGTAAACCACAGTTTACCAATAATTTTAGTTAATACCGAGGGGGACTTCAAGATATATAATTTCAGTACTTTAAATGTTAATGGAGAGATTGTAAATGTATTTGCAAAGGGACTGACATTTGTGCCTGACCAAAGGGCTGATCCGGTCAAAACTATTTTGGACCTGAAAATGTTTGTACGTAAGCTTAATTTAACTGCACTCATTGGCAACAACCCTGCACTTATAGGCACATTGAGATTGTCTAGTTTATTTAATCCACCTATGCAGGCATCTTTAGCAATTTTTGAAAAGGTCAGTGAAATGGACATTAGAGCTTTACTTGCCAAGGAGGTCTCCAAAGATCTGCTCTGAAAACTAACTGTTACAAGAGTGAATTGGAATACATTGACTTATTGAACTCCTGTAACATTCAAGTTATGAAACCTGATAAGAGTGGGGTTTGGTTTTCATGGACCAGTGTGATTATTTAGATAGAATGCAAGCTCATGTGGCATCTGATGTATACGAAGTGGTTAGTCTTAATCAGCTTAATACTGCATACAAAAAGGTGAATAATGTACTTAATGACTTATTCCTTGAAGGTAGTATTGACATAGACACCTTGCAGTATTTAATCATGCCAGCCCCCATCTTACCTACATTATTTGGGTCCCCCAAATTACATAAAGATACTCATAACCATCCTTTTAGACCTATAGTTGATGGAAGAGGATCAGTCACGTATGCATGTGCTAAATTTATTGACTATAAACTAAAACTTTTCATCAAGTCTGAATCACAAATATGCTATGATTCATGGAGTTTTCTTCACTATCTCAATAATTTAGAATACAAAGATGATTTTATCTTTGTTATGGTGGATATAAAAGATCTGTATACAGTTATTCCACAGGTACTAGGTATCGAATGAGTTAGAGAATTCCTACATTTAAAAGGGATGGCAAGTAGTGACATCAACACTATTGAAATTTTGTTGGAGCTAGTACTAACAACTTCCTGTGGTTTAATGGGACAATCTAACTACAAAAGATGGGGATTGCTATGGGGTCACCATGTGGCAGTAGTTTTGCCAATTGTGTAATGGCATTTTGGGAGAGGAATTTTTTGTTTAATGATGCATTATACAAAGAAAATGTGCCCTGGTACACAAGGTAACAAGATGATATGTGTTTTATCTGGAAAGGGGAAGTGCAACTTATTGAAACCTTCATTTACAACATCAAAACTTTTAATTCATTCCTGGATTTCACATATCAGATAGGACATAAGGACATTAATTACTTGGATGTGCTCCTACGTAAGGATAGTTTGAACCAAAGGTACAGAACAACTATCTACCGCAAGCCTACTTATTCTAATGCCTTTTTACATTTTAACAGCAGCCACCCATTACATCAGAAAAAGGCAATAGTAAAAGGGCAAGCGGTTAGGGCTGCTAGAATGATCTCTTGTTATGGTGAATTTACAGATAAATGTACACATCTAAAATCTATGTTTTTAAAAAGAGGTTACCCATTGGGGTTCCTCAATAACATTTTTGAGGAAGTTGATAGGAAGAGAATTTTAGGTCACTTTCGCCCGATTGTTTGTAAAGGCTATGAGCACGGGCATACTGGATGGATAGTTAGCAACATAGTGACAAGGGATCACGCTAATGACAGTGTAGGCAATAGATTCATTACAACATTTTCTTTGGATGCCAGACACATTAGAGATATCTTTAATAAAAAAACTGGTCTTTTATTAGTGAATATACTAGTCTCACCAAACTGGGACAACTACCTCTCATGACTTTCCAAAGGAGCCCTAATTTGAAATCCTTAGTGGAGAGAAGTAAGGTAAATAAAGGAGGTATGGGTATGTTGAAATGTGGCAGATGCCCACAATGTAGATTTATTAGAACCACAAATAAGATCAAACTGAGGGAGAAAGAGTACCATATAAGGGGCAAATTTAATTGTGAGTCCCAAGGAGTGGTTTATGCAGCAACTTGTGTCTCCTGTGATGCATATTATATTGGAAAAATGGAGAGAAAAATCAAACAAAGGGTATATGAACACACTTATTGTATTGGTAAGAACAACACTACCAATGCTTTGGTGAGACACATTATAGAACACCCCTACCACAAATTTCAATTTGTTGTCCTACAACAGGTAGAACAATATATTAGCGGTGGGCCTTGGGAACTCAGACTGGAGGAATGTGAACTGAAATTGCAAATACGCACATTGGCACATGTGCCCCCAGGGCTTAACGATTGCATTTCTATTAGATGCCTTCTTAAATTTAAGGCCCATAATAGATAAAGCTTCTCCATATATGGTTATTATAGCTTACTATTATTATAATCACTAATAATAATATACATCTTTTACTATTATTATGGTTATGTTATATGGTCGGATTTTTGTCCATTCACTGGTTTTGGGCTTAAGTAATCCATACAAGTTTCTTTTGGGGTTTCCAATTTAAACAAATGCATTGTGGATTAGTGTGAAATATTTGGGCTTGTTGATAATATGTATTATAATTGCTTGATGAAGACTATAAAGATATATATATATATATATATATATATATATGTATACAAGGATGTTTCAAGGACTTTGGCTAGGTCTTACTGTTGATTCTTTTAGTGTTTTATTTCTATTTTATTTTATTTGAGCTAAATGGTTTTGTGATGCCTGTGTAGTTTAAAGAACATACTTTTAATTATTACATAGTTTATAGTACAGGTAATGTAAATTGTACTTCCACTCTGGCTTTAATGGTGAAACATTGTTGGGAGTATTTTTTTAATTTTTTAAAAAAAATTTTTAATTGCTTAATTGGTTCGGCTATTTGAAAGTGTTTAAGTTGTAACAGAATGTGGTATTAATTTGTCTGATGAAGCTGGTGGATTAACACCGACAAAAGTGCTCACTCTACTTGCAATAAAAATGGTGTATACTGTGGTCTTGCTGCTGCCTTTTTATATTTACTAGTTGCAAAAATAAAAAAAATAACTTTTATTTTTTTTTTGTCTGATTTTGGATGTTTAAGCATAGGGCAGCGGCACGGAAAATAGGTTAGGCTGGAGAATAAAAGAAAAACCCTGAAAAAAGCTTTCTCTGCAAAATCACAATTTTGCCATTATAGTCAATGGCAGGAAGAAGACAACAAGGCCAGTGAATAGTGGTTGCTAATGGGGAAGGCTCAGTATGGGACTTGTAACTAGGCATAAGCAGGCAATCCTATGCAAATGAGAGGAATGATACTGAATCACAGATTTCTCCTCATGGCTAGCCTGCACCCAATCATGTAGGTGCAGGAAAACCATGGTGCAAGCCTAAGAGTTAGCTGACATCATAGAGGGGTGTGTCAGACATACTGTAAGCTTATTGGAGCTCTGTGGCTCAGGTTTGCCCTTAGCTTAGCAGAGCTAAAGAAGGGGGTGTGTCTGAAGCTACCTAGCACTCTTTACATTGCCTAAATGGGTGTGAACACTGCACACCAGGGTTTAAACAAAAAAAGGAAAAGTAAATCAGGAAATAGCAGCTCTGTTCACATCTGAGCACTGTATTTGCGCGGCATACCCCTGGGCTTAAACACAAAGGCAATGGGAAGAGAAAACAGCATTAGGAAGGTAATCAAGGAGAACTAGCATAGCTGCCCAGCGAAATGTGTCAGAATCAGCCAATTACACAGGCAGCAGCCCAGCCCACCCCAGCACACTACTATAAACTATGCAAACACCTTTCACTCTAGTTTTTCCCACAAATTCTACACCACTGGTGTACACAAATGGGGAAATTTTACCTAACAAAAGCAACAAAATTATAGGGGCTGCATTTGCTCTCATAAATCAACATGTGGAAGAGGCTGAGGATGGTGAGGATGAGAATGCTGATGACCAATCTACAGTGAGGAGAAGGAGAAGAGTGCACAGACCCAGATTAACCTACCAGGGGCTACGTGAGCTGGAGATAGTGGAGCACTATAGGGTGGATAGGGACCTCCTACAGCAAATTGTTGAGCTGTGCGGGCCACGCCTCACACACAGAACCAACATAGGGAACCCATCCCAGTGGATACCAAGGTGTGTGTAGGCCTAAGAATAATAGCCACAGGTACTTTCCAAAGGCCAGCTGTGGATACCATGGGGATCTCACAGGCATCAACATCCAGGGTACTCTGCCAGTTCCTGGATGCCATGTCAGTACATGCCAGTGAGCACATACATTTCCTCAACACCCATGAGGTGTTGAACAGCAATATGTGTCTCTTCCACCAAATACTAGAATACTCTGAGGTAGTGGGTGCTATAGACTGAATGCACATACACATCAAGCTCCCTCTGGCGAGTGGGATAGGGTCTCCATAAACCACAACGGGTTCCCCTCCATCAACTGCCAGGTCATGTGCGATGCCCAGGACATTATAATGAATGTGTGTGCTGGCAGCCCTGGAAGCACGACTCCCACATCTGGCATATGACACAGCTGTACCAGAGATTTGCCAATGGGGACATCCCATATGGCCACCTAGTAGGGGATGCTGTTTATGCACTGGAGCTGTGGCTGATGACACCCATCAGAAATGCACACACACCCAAACAAAAATTCCATAATGAGGCACACGCACAGACCAGAATCATAACAGTGCATGTGTTTGGGATACTCAAGTCACGGTTCCAGTGCCTGGACATATACAGTGGAGTCTTGCAGTACTCACCAGCTACATGTACCCAGATTCTCATCGCATGTGCCATGCTACACAATTTGATCCTGCAGAAACAGCTGCAGCAGGAACAGCATGGGGGAGGGCCACACAGCCCTCCACCATTGCCAAGGTCTGCACAGGCAGAGATTGACTCAAGGAGGAACAACTTGAGCCTGCCCCAGTAGGCAGAAGGAGGCATGCCCAGTATGCCCAGGCCTTGGCAAAGAGGCTACACATTGCACATACACTGACACGGTAGGATCCCAGGGAATGACACCTCTCTTTGACTAGCACATACAGTAAAAAGGATGCTAAACATGACACTACCTGTGCTTAACCATGTATAGGGAGTGTACTATGTGCATCTGACATAGTCAGCCCTCCAGCACCATCCTCAATACTGGCACTGCCGTAAGGTAAGTCACTCTCTGTATCAATTGCTGGATGGAGTAGTATGTTCTGCTACTTTTATCTATGGTATGGATGTGAGCATGCAAGGAAATCGGGTGGCTGAATGGGATGCCAGCAGATAGTAGACACCTATATTGGGAGCATGAAATCTGTAACAAATACTGGTGTCAACATAGTAGCTAGTACTAATCAAGGTGACACAACCCACTGCAGGACATGTGGTGGGCCAAATGTGTGTCCATAGGACACACACACATGCAAGTCAGTGAGGCTCACATACTCAACAACAGTGTCAGCCAGCATGACTGGCATAGACAAACACAAAGAAAGGCTGTGCTAAGGCCTCTGATTGATGACTATGGAGAACAACCCCCCTCCGGACCTACACAGACAGACTACAACAGGTCAGGCAGTGGGATGTTAGTTCTGAAGGGTAAGAAGTCTGAAACTGAAATGTAGGTCAATAAAACCTAAGAACTTTAGTACACTGATATGTCTCTAGTCTGCATGAAAGGTCAGAATAAAGAATGAAATGGAGTACCTGACATACCAGTACAGTCATAGCAAATGTGTATAGTTGTCAGGTGTGCTCCCCCCCCCCCAATTCTATGTAGAAATGTAGTAACATGTATGTGTAGGTATAATAACAGTGGAGCACAGATTACCTGAGCCGGCCAAAGTAGCAGGATAGATTGTAGCATGTGTACAATATGCAGGGCTGTGTGTGTTAGTTTGGTGTGTGTTGTATATCGTGTGAGAGTGGTCAGCATGTAGGCATGGTGGGTTGTGTCCTGGTGGCCAATAGCCAGTACTGCCAATGACAGGGCCAAGTTCTCACAACTGCATTGCCAAACACAATGCATCCCAGCAAGACACATTCCATCAGTAAGCTATACTAATTGTTCAGATGTAATATCTGTCACCATCTGAAAGATGGGCATATCATGAATGTGGGCCCAGACATACAAACAGTACAGAGGTGGAAATACCATAGACAGAGAGTGTATAAAATGCTACTGTCAAATGGACACACCTTTGGAATTGCACATACAGGTTATGAGCACATTAGTTGGGTTTGTAGTATGGAATACTGATGTTGCCTGGCCAAACATTGGCAGACCACAAATGTCACAGGTATGAAGTAGTGAGAAACTGCTGATGTCCCTGCACAAGCCAGCATAAGTGGAATGCCCCATGTATATCTATGAGTCAGCTGCAAGTAGCTTCCATAGCACACATGCACCCAGCTCACTACACCATCAGCCACAGGTACCTCACAGGTCTTATTCCTGCAGTTGGGAATGAGTACAATATGACCCCCGCCTCTGTATGGGAATAGCCACAGAATGCAGCATGCTGAAGAGGTGTCCCATGCCAGTGTGTCCCTAACTGTAAGCAGCACCCTGCCAGCATCCACACCACTGGATCAATAAGGACAGAAACTATTGACATTAACACCTTGCACATCTATCCTGTCACCCCAGGGGAATATAGTGGCTTGCAGCCTGGGACTGTAGGACTAACACAATGCAAGGCCTGCTACAGAAGGCCTGCATCACTACCAAAAGCCCTACAGTTCTCTGTCAAAGGCCTGTGTCTCACCTATACTGCCAGTATACGTTATCTCATGGACTCCAAAATAACAACATAACACAGTCCACAGAACCCAAATGCAAGGCCATATAGACAAATCCCAGTAGCATGTCCACCATGTCCTACTGCATGAACTGTGGACCGACCCCTAAATACTGCTGGGATGAAGTGATAACTATAGGGAAATTATCAGATAATGTTTGCATAATGTTCGGAAGAGCATAGAATAACAGGGGGGTAGAGGTATGGACACCACGGAGTGTGTGAAGTCAGAAACTCAGCTGTGTGCACATACTATCCCTGCCTGCAAACACAGGAATGGGTGGCTACAAACCTGCTTGTAAACCACAATGTGAAGGGGTAATGACCAGAAATATGAGCCCTGCCTCTGGGTAGCCTGTGTGAATCTGTACAGCTGTGAGGTATGGCCACAGCAGGATATGGCCATACTGTCACGTTGATGGATGTACAAGCATGGGATCCTCAGCCACCACTGTACCAAGGTGCTGAACCATTTACACAGACCCAGCAACAAGTGTCTGCAGCTTCCCCTCTAGAATGGCATGATTGTGCAAGAATATGTGGGCTGCAGACCACAATACTGGACACAGCTTCATTCACCCTGTGTTCCCCAGGAAATATGTATACCTGACAGTAGTTGATGACATAAAACATCACAGTGTAAAACTGGACATATGTCTGAATATCTCTGCTAACACCAAAACCATGTAGCAGAAGCAGCACAGACACGGTTACCTACAGTAACCCACTATCCTTTGCCCATTGTGACCCCATATTGTCAACCGATCTACAGATATCTTGCAGAAACAGGTTTCTAGCTGTAGGTGTAGAAAAGTCTGCACTGGAGTACAACCTACCTGGAATGGATTCACACATTCAATACAGAAGGTCATACTGGACATGTTCCCACACTTAGAGAAATGAAGCCCATGAAACGAAGCCCATGTAATGAAAGGTCATATTGACATGCTCCCACACTTACAGAAATGAAGCCCATGCCTGGCAACAGCAGTGGACTATACATATCTGACAGTCGCAGATGTTTGTGCACACACTCCACATTGCACACCAGTCATGCTTTGCACACACATTGAATAGGAATACACAAATATATCCAAGGACAACACACTATAATAGGTCAAACAAACACATACATAGATGTGTGGAAGAGAGTGACAGACAGTGACAAAGAGCCTCCCATCATGAGGCCTGTCCCACCCAGCACACATCCAACTGGCTAAAGCCACATGATGTGCAAATGTCAATCACTGTAGACATTTGCCTCTGGTATCCCTCAGCACTATAGTGACTGTGGTGCTTGTGATAACTATGTAACATGACTGTACAAGTCATTATTCAACTAGCAGTAGTATACACGTACCTGTTAAATGCAAACCTGTGTATGTGTGCTTCCAGATATGGCCCATTCACACACACTGCACTCCCCATTGCCCTACTTTGGCATGCCTGCTGATGTCATTCACCTTGAAATACACCTTTGATGAAGGAGTAGACCTATAAGCTCTGTGGTGTGTGCTATAACTGCTTAATGCTTTAGTGTGATGTACTAGTTAGGTAGGAGTTCTAATCCCAGATGTGGCAACTGTGTGTGTAGGGATCAATGCTTTTGTGGCCATTTACTGTCACTACACTCCTCATTGCCCTACGTTGGCAAGCCTGCTGATGTCATTCAACTTGAAATACACCTTTGGTGAAAACATAGCTCTATAAGCTCCGTAGTGCATGCTATGACTGTGTAATGCTATAGTATGATGTACTAGTTAGGCAGGAGTTCTAATCCATGAAGTGGCAATTGTGTGTGTGTGTGTGTGTGTGTGTGTGTGTGTGTGTGTGTGTGTGTGTGTGTGTGTGTGTGTGTGTGTGTGTGTGTGTGTGTGTGTGTGTGTGTGTGTGTGTGTGTGTGTGTGTGTGTGTGTAGGGATTAATGCTTTTGTGGCCATTCACAGCCACTACACTCCCCATTGCCCTACTTTGGCAAGCCTGCTGCTATTACTCACCTTGAAATACACATTTGGTGAAAGAGCAGCCCTATAAGCTCTGTGGAGCATGCTATAACTGAGTAATGTTATAGTGTGATGTATTAGTTAGGTAGGAGTTCTAATCCCAGACATGGCGACTGTGTGTATGCAGGGATCAATGCTTTTGTGTCCATTCACAGTCACTAGGTACTCCTAAATATGCAAAATATCATATATAATAGAATACATAGAATATGCAGTAGCAGAGACCTGGTCCAAGGCTTCAGGAAGCACCCCTGCAATACCTACAACTATTACCTGTCACCCACCAAACCAGGACCAAAACACTAAAGGTGGAGGAGTGTCCATATTTACCAAGGATATTCACACCACCAGGCTAGTTGCGCAACACAATGCATCTGAAATTTTCCAGGTGCAACTAACACTAGGTAAGACTGCAATCCAAATTGTATAGCTTGCTACAGATCCCCCACCATGCCCCAAGATTCTCACTACACCTTTCTAAACATACTGGAAAATATTAAGATACAACCAAACACCCTAATACTGGGTGTTTTCAACTACCCTGCCATTAACTGAGAAAACTACACATGTACCAACACCTTTGCCCAACGGTTCTTGGAATTCATAATTCCCAATGCTCTGGATCAACTAACCCATAGTCCCACCAGGGGCTCCAATATCCTAGACTTGGTCATTACCAACATAGGAAATCAATGCTCCACACCTATGGTCACCGCCTCGGTGGTCAGGTCTGACCATAAGCTAATCACCCTTGACATCCACATCCCTCCCCCATCTCCAAAGCCAACATCATGCTACACAGGTCAGAACTGATAAACCTCAATCCACACTAAGACACTGTAATGAGCACATCCACACATAGACTGTGCGAGAGCACATCCACACATGCATGAATCGTGCCATCCCAAATAGAACCAGGATGCTCTCCTCCAAGAAAAGGAGGCCAATCTTACAACAAAAGGAAGAAACTGTTTCAGATAAGAGGAAAATCCCAGGATGCAAAAAAACCCATTATCAGCCTCAGTAAGAAGCAGAGATCCCTCATAAAATCATCCAATGCTAGTTATGAAAATAATATAGCCAAACATTCCAAAGACAACCAAAAACGTGCTATGGCAATGCTCAGAGCTGCTCTGAGCTACAACAAAATGGCATTAAATATACTGATCCCAAGGATATTGCCAATATCCTGGCAGATCGATTCAGTGCCAACTGAACCCCCCCCCCTCACCCCCTAAAGGGCCCATCTCAATACCAACATTGCCAGATTCTGGTAATAACGTCCACACAGGTAAAAAAACACTCTCCAAAGCTAAGAATACAGCATCCATGAGACCAGACAATATCCCGGGCTGTGTACTACATGAACTACAAAATGAACTGGCACCTCACCTAAGTGCCATATTTAATCATAGCCTCACCACAGGCTTCATGCCCACTGAGTGGCGCATAGCTACAGTTATCCCACTCCACAAGGGGGGATCCACCTTGGATACTGGGAAGTACTGCCCCATCAGTCTGACGAGCCTGATCTGCAAGGCCATGGAAAGTATTATCATGAAACTTATAAACAAAGACATTGGCAACCTTCAAACACTGGACCCCACCCAGGTTGGGTTTGTGAAGGGCCAATCTTGTCTCCTGAACCTGATTGACATCTTTGAATCAGTCTCCAGAGCTGTGAATGAGGGTAAGGCAGTCCACACAGCCTATCCGGACCTCACCAAGGCTTGCAACACCATCCCTCAGTCTGGAATCACAGATAAACATACTAAGCTGGGCATTAATCCCTACATCACCTGATGGGTTGCCAACTGGCTTACTGACAGAACCCACACTGTAAAAGTAGCCGACTCCAAATCCATCTCCAGGCAAGTGACAATTGGAGTACCTCAGGGTTCAGTCCTGGGACCACTCTTGTTTGGCATCTACTGCTCTGAAGTACAGGCCAACACTAATGGACTCTGACTAACAAAGGTTGCAAATGACTGCAAACTGGGAGCCATTATTGAATCCCCAAATGATGTGGATATTCCACAAAAGGGCCTTACAGAAACAGATGCTTGGTGCCAGAGCCATAGGCTCAAGCTCAATGCCAAGAAATGTATAGTTATCCCCTTTGGGAAGAAACATGTACCCATGAATTACCACATAGGTGGCAGTACAAAAAACACTAAAAGTGTGATAAGAGATTTAGGGACACAGGTGGAGAGTGGTCTCACCTTCGATAACCACATCACAACAACAGTTAGGAAATCTGCCTGTGTGGCACACGTCATCACTAATGGCTTTTCATCCAGAAAAAAGGAGGTCATTGCCCCACTGTAGTCATCTCTCAGTAGACCCAGTATAGAATACAATGCCCCATTTGGTATGTACCTCTCAAGATATCTGCAACAACTAGAAAGGCTGCAGAAATACCTCACTAAAAGAATCACATGCCTAAAGCAGATGCCTTATGCTGACCATCTAAAAATTATCTGGCTATACCCTGTCACATATTGCCTACTCAGAGGCAATCTCTGCTTAACATACAAGGCCATGTCAAACCCAGAGCTGTTGGACATGCTACACTTAAATAAATCCCAATCCCTCGGAGCCACACATTCCAGGGATCCAAACCTTGTCATGACAATGAACAAAACATGTTGGAGGGATGGGTTCCTGACCCAGCGACTCCCCAGACTCTGGAATAGACTGCCCATACATGTCAAGCAGAGTGCCTCTTTGGCCCTCTTGAAAATAAACCTTGATGATTGGATAAGAGATAGGAAATTCACCCAAGGGATCATGTCAGTCACCCTGCTAGACAGGGGTCCAGGGAAGTAAATATTGTGGGACTTGTTATGGCTAGGTTTGCATAGGCCCTAGGGCTGATAGCCTAGTACCAAACTATGAACCTATGATCCTATGAACTACACTTTCCATTGCCCTACTTTGGCAGGCCTGCTGATGTCATTCACTTTGAAATACACCTTTAGGGAAGAAATGGCCCATTAAGCTCTGTGGTGTGTGCTATAGCTGTGTAATGCTGTAGTGTGATTTGCTAGTTAGGTAGGGGTTCTATTCCTGGACATGGCAACTGTGAAACTCTCTGTGGATGTGTGTGTTTGTTTGTCTGTGTAGGGATCAAAGCTTTTGAGGCCATTCACAGTCACTACACTTTCCATTGCCCTACTTTGACAAGCCTGCTGATGTCATTCACTTTGAAATACACCTTTGGGGAAAGAATAGCCCTGAACCTCCATTGTGTGTGCTATAACAGTGTAATGCTGTAGTGTGATGTGCTAATTAGGTAGTTCTAATCCCAGACATAGCAATTGTGAAACTCTGTGTGTGTGTTTGTTTGTCTGTGTAGGGATCAATGCTTTTGAGTCCATTCACAGTCACTACACTTTCCATTGCCCTACTTTGGCAAGCCTGCTGATGTCATTCATGTTGAAATAAACTTTTGGGGAAAGAGTAGCCCATTAAGCTCCATGGTGCATGCTATAACTGCATAATGCTATAGTGTTATGTACTTGTTAGGTAGGAGTTTTAATCCCAGAACGGGCAACTATAGAACAGTGTATGTGCATTTGCTTGTCTGTGGAGGGATCAATGCTTTTGAGGCCATTCACCATCATTACAATTTCCATTGAAATACTTTGGCAAGCCTGCTGATGTCATTCACTTTGAAATACACCTTTGGGGAAAGAATAGCCCACTAAACTCAATGGTGCGCACTGTAATTGCATAGCACTGTAGTGTGATGTACTAGTTAGGTAGGTGTTCAAATCCCAAACATGGCAACTGTGAAACTCTGTATGTGTTTTGTCATCAGTATCTTGGGGTAGCTGTGAGTGTGTAATAACACGACTCATTATATTGTGGGTATTGCAAATTTCTTATATGGTGGGCCTATTATATGTCACAATGTCAACCTTACAAGGACAACAGATGTCAAACAGCAGAGAGCCTGGTGTAGACAATCCATACCCCTACATGTGACATTATGGATTGGGGAACACTATAGGCAACCCTTGTATTATCCAGATAACACTCTCCACCCATGTCTCATACTCTCCATCCATGTCTCATACACAAACACACTTGGCTAGGCAACAACCACTATATTGGTAGTTCCCTGCATATTGCCCACAGATAGTAACCATGGTGTGATTGCAGTGGACTACAGAGGACATGGCACCCTGTCCCATCCCTACAATAGCCAAATAATTGCATACGGTGGTCCTTTGCTATGTTCCCCACTGGATGCCTGCAACAACTGTAGAGTCAGCAAATGTGACCCACAAAGGAAATACCAGGCCTTATACACATGCCCTGTATGGACAGATGCCACTAACACCAGTGAATACCTTTATTATGCTGTCAATGTAGGTGCAGGGTCAACCTGGTTTCCATTGCCAGTTCTCACCACATGAGATCAGGAATGCCACATCAGATGATAATCTGTCCACACAACATGCCCCAGACACCCCATGTACACTTCCACATGTCACCAAACATGCATGTGGGACATGTGCACATCCCAGACACCATCCTTGTTATGGAATATAGAACACATACTTGGCAAGCATTGCACAACACTGGCCACCCGCAATAGTAACCCAGATGAATGGATGGTGAATACAATACCTAGCTGTGTGGACTAATCCAGAGACTACAACCCTGAGAAACACTGCAGACCATTGTCATGTGGCCTGATGCCAAGGTATACCATTTGCCTAGCCTTGTACAGCCTTCTGGCACAGTCAACCACTACACACCTGTGAAGCAATGAACCCATGCATGTCAGTACTGGCAAACCTGTGTCTGTGTGTGTGGAAATTAATGATTTGGATGCCATTCACACTCACTACACCTCCCATTGCCCTGCTGAAGCATGCCTTCTGATGTCAGTCACCTTGACATACCCTTTGCCCATATATCAGCCTGATAACCTCTGTGGTGCATGTGATACCTGGGTAATACTGTGGTGTAGCAAACTAGTTAGTGAGGAATTCTAATCCTGACCCTGCCAACTGTGATAATGTGTATGAGTCCCTGAGAGAGTGTGGCTGTGTTGTCCTTGACACCTGTTCTTGTGGACAGGCACATGTACTACATCTACCTTATCCCTCCTTTATCACTATTGCTGATGTCACTCATCGTCAAATATACCATTAGAGAGCTCTCCAAAATGTAAGCTCTGTGACGCATGCAGTAACTGCAAAGAAATGTAATTGCAATGAATAGTCAGGCAGGGGGTTGAAACCTTGTACTGGTAAGTGTGTGACACAAACATGCTTAGCTTTTACTCTCCCACCCCCTCTCTGTCTTACTTTGTTTCTGTCTGTCTCTCTCAATCCCTCTCTGTTGGACGTACACCTACTTTGCTTAGGCAGCAGCTTGTGTTTTGTAAGTGATGCTCATGATCAGCTGATGGCCTGTGCATGAATTGCAGTCCCCCACTAGCTGATTGCATGTGGAACAGCTGTGGTAACATTCCCATAGCCAATTGCATGGTAACACACTCCTATAACTAGGAACATCATGTGGGTGTTGGCCCTTTTCATTCACTGTGAGCAGGACTTCATGTCACTGTTTGGCAAACAGCAACACAGAGGATAGTGGGATATACCTCTAACAACACACACTGTGGAGACAGGCCAACAAGCAGGAGGGGGATGTTCCTGACATGACTACAGAATGTAAGTCTTGCTCTTCTGCATTTGGAGTAACGTTGGTTTAACAGGGTTTGTGTGGATATGGCTGGTCTACATGACAATACCTGCCATGACAGTGTTATGTGGTTGAGGAAACTCCCACCTGTAGGGCTATCTGCAGACTGGCCAGTGTTTGGAGTCTTACGTGTGTTGTGTTACTCACAGATTACCTATCTTTAGAACTGTAGCAGCATAGTCTGATGATTGCAGTCAGTACATGGTGACAGCCATGAGAGTTACTGACTTCATATCCCTCATTGGATATATGTCACAACAAACCCTGTTACACAAGTAAATGTATGAGGTTATCACAGTAACATGTCAATATTGGCCCTGTGTTTGTGCCTCCAGCCACAACTCCGTCAACCTTTGTACATATGTCATGCAGTAAGAGGTGCATGCGTTTAGTACACCATTATTTATTGACATCATACCTGATAACAAGCCAGTGAGATATCAGACTGCTAGACATGTTATGTATAGTAGGGGTTATATTTGAAGACAAAACCTGGACATTCTGTTGTAGTGTGTACAGTAGTGAGTGTAAAATGTATGCTGAGAATAAAAATAGATCAGCACAGTAACAAGTAACTACTAAGAAAAACAAAAAAGTACCGAAGCTAATGCACACAAAAGAGAGTAAGCGCTTTCATGATGTGCTCTCACCGCTTCATCAGATGAAGTGGTGAGAGCACACCGTGAAAGGGCTTACTCTCTTTTGTGTGCATTAAAGTTTATTGTTTTACCTTCAGCTGTGTTAGATTTGGTACTTTTTGTTTTTCTTAGTAGTTACTTGTTACTGTATCTATCTATTTTTATTCTCAGCATACTTTTTATACTTTTGGATCTCTTGGTTGAGAATAAAGCATGGCAGAAGGCAATGATGTTGAACTGACTTTTAATCCTACCAGGAAAGCTTCTTCTGTCAACACAGTGGCTAGTGATCACCTTAGCAACATTATGGAAATTGTATCTAACCCCCTCCTTGTTACTGACCTTACCTTGACTTCTACAGATGATTTGGATATAGACAAGACTTACCCACTTTTCATGAACAAATTTAAAGAACTGGAAAATAAGCTTTATAAATTTAAATGGCTGCAATGGCAGTGATTTAATCAGGAAGCATCTTTAAAGCATAAGGTTGAACCCAGGAGCCTAAGAATGCTCAATATGCCTAGCTATGGTAATGTATATCCAGACCTGCTGATGAAATGGCAGTCATTTAACTTGCAAGCAAGCTCTGGCTACTTGGAACTTCTTATAGAATTCTTTCTTCCAGAAGAGAAAAAATTGCAATGTTAGATTTCAGTTCTGCAAGATGAAATTTATAGTTCCTTTCCTGCTGATATTATGAGGGACAAACTTGATAACCTCTATGACAACATCCTGGCTTATGAGAAGAGGTTACAGTCCACTAAAATAAAGAAATTGCAATGCGACATCAAGGATTTTATTACTGGAGCGGTTTTTGCATGGGGTAGAAGTAACCCCCCACCAGCCGTGAACTCGGAAGATGCACCACAAACATCAGATCCTTTGTGTGAAACTACCAGGGAATTTCTGAATCAGCCTGTATCTTTAATGGGAGGAACCATGAATGCCAACTCCACAGAACTGACTCAGTTGACCGGAAGCAGAGCTGAGTCATCACACCACCATAGTACCGCTGAGGTAGCACCCCTGATACATCTTCATAAAAAAAGGAAGTTCCATTCTGACGATAATGGTGACTCCACTACTAATGTTAACACTGGAGCCAGACCTAGGGCTATCACTTCTTTTCAACTGCAGAGCCCTTTTCCTATCAGGGACAGGTCACATAATCGAGGGAGGAAGGACAGAATCTATTGCTTCCCAAGTACAGAAATGAATGTGAACCTAACAGGCCAACGGAAAAGGAGGTAAACAGTTTCATTTTTAATATTTCCTCTGTACAGCTTACTGCTGCACAGTTAGCATAGCTGAACTAAGGTTTATCATTCATCCCTGCCAGAGAAGCCGAGCTAACTAGTGTCTTAACTGATCTTAGATTGTTTGGTAGGACTCTTACATTTAAAGCGATGCTACCTGACACTGTTAACACTGACACTGCTTCCTTTAGAAAACCCAGCACTTTAATCCCACCACCCAATGCCAAGATAGAGACCTTTATTCAGACTTGTGAGAAGCAAATAAGAAGGGAATTTGAATCTAATAGAAAGAAGAGATACTTTAATCTTAATAATGATGAATATGCAGCCCTCAATGAACTCAAGAACTTGAAATCCTTAGAGATTAGACCAGCAGATAAGGGTGGTGGAATTGTTGTGTTAGACAAGGACTTATATCAAACACAAATGCATAAATTGTTGTGTGATGACACCACTTATGTCTGTATTTCTAAAACTGCTGTTTATGGTATGACCGAGAAGGTTTCCTTCCTTATTTTCAATCTGTTTATGACGGGTATGATCGATAATAAGCTGTTTAAATATTTTGAGGTACAACAACCACTTATACCGATCATTTATGGCTTACCTAAAGTACATAAAAATCTAACACTGCCACCCATGCACCCGATAGTGTCTGGGAAAGGTTGGTAACCGAGCCACTTTCTATTTACATTGAAAAGAATTTGCATTCTCTGTTGGACACTTGTCACACCGTCTTAAAAGATGCTAAGACCTTCTTACAGAGATTATATATGGCTACTTCTGATTTGAGTGCTAATTATCTTTTAGTGACAATGGCTGTAGAGTCACTCTTTAATGTGATCCCCAATACTTGGGGTATAGAAAATGTCAGGAAATTTATGCATGTCAACCATTGTTTTACTGAGGACAAGATCAATTTAATTTGTACCCTTTTAGAATTGGTTTTAGAAAACAATGTATTTTTGTTTGAAGATCAATTTTATGCACAAAAGGTTGGCGTGGCAATGGGCACAGCTTGTGCCAACAGCTATGCCAACCTTGTGTTGGTACAATGGGAGAGAGACATATTATTTCAAGCTGAGGGCTTTTCTGAACATATCTTATGGTATGTAAAATTTGTTGACAATATTTTTTTGTTGTGGAGAGGGTCAGTTGAGAGTCTCCCGCAGTTTATAGAGTTCCTACATCAGTCTACAGATTTTTTAAGATTTACTTTTAAATATTTTTTTGATGAAATTGAATTTCTTGATGTTAAGGTGAACAAAACTGATTTGACTAGCCTAGTGACTAGTATTTATAGGAAACCTACAAGAAAGAATAATCTGCTCCATAGAGATAGCATGCATCCTAGGCATGTTATCCGAAATGTTTTTAAGGGGCAGGTGTACAGGGTCATGAGACTCCATAATAATGATGAACAGCTTGCAGAGGCCCTGGAGACCTTGAAAATGGATGTTCTAGATAGAGACTACAAGGAAAAGGATATTGACAGTTGTATTACTGATGCGTATAAGGAGAAAGGGGGCAAATGCAGGCCTTATTACGCTGCTGCACCTAACACTGAAGCCATAGCTACAAAACAAAGGACAGGATTGATTAGGTTTCCTCTCCACATACTCTACTGATGTTAGTAGTATATGTGATATTGTCAAAAGGAACTGGGGCATTTTGGATACTGTAAATGAATTAAGAAATGCCATAATGTTCCACACTTTTCTTTTAAAAGTAACAGATCATTGAAAAGGCATCTGTGCTACAATACTTCTACTTTTAACAAGGTTTTACAGTCAGAAAGGCATGGTACTTTTAAATGCAGGAATTGCACAGCCTGCAAGTTTATACACTCTAGTCCTACTTACATGCACCCTAATATGCACTTTAAAATAGACACAAACTTTTATGATGATTGCAGGACTAAGAACATTGTTTATTTTAGTTAAAGCACTTTCTGGCATGCTTTTTATGTAGGCATGAGTAACAGACAACTCAAAGACAGGGTGCTGGAACATCAGAGAGACATTAAAACAAGAAAGACACCAATGCCCTTGCTAAGCATATTATGTGCCATGGACAGGAACATGATTTTAAATTCCTTGTGCTAGAGATCATTCCTGAGAGTTTGAGAGGGGGAGATCTTAGGAATCGCACAGAATCTGCAGAGCAAAAATGGATTCTGTCTCTTAATGCTGATAAAATACCAGGTCTTAATGAAGTTGTCTCTCTTAAGTCTTTTTTAAAAGCTAGACCTCTCAAACACTGAGTATAGGATTGTTTTCTATACATATTGTTTACATTTATTTTTTATCTTTTTCATATGTTTCATTTGCCTGCTTTTTTGTTGTGACATTTTTCTCTTAGATAATTGATGCTTTTATCACTGCTTTAATTGACTAATTAACTTATGGTATGTAACTGCATCTGATGAAGCAGTGAGAGCACACCGTGAAAGTGCTTACTCTCTTTTGTGTGCATTAAAGTTTATTGTTTTACCTTCAGCTGTGTTAG